>NC_060267.1:28180387-28480387 GCF_021613505.1 Equus quagga | reverse complement strand
ATTATTTTTATGTACTAAAAAGTTGTGGGAAGAACTGGCCATAATGACTAAACACAGATTATATAAAATATGCAGATAAATTAGCAAAAATTATTTTTTAAGTTATTTATCATACAAATGTATGTTGTGATGGCTTAGAAAATAGGATCGAATCTCATCTATTATCCAAAGAGCCATCGTTATTTCTACCTAGATTTAAAAAATTTTGATCTCAAAACTTTTCTAGATTTTATTCTCTATATATTTTTACATCTTCCTATAAGAATATACCAACGTTATTAAAACTCTTTGTGACGAAAGTAACATTTACCCAATAGTTCATTACGTAGATACACTAAAATTTAACTATATCTGTATCCCAACTTATATATATATAGTATATGTGGTCTCCACATAGTCTCTCCCAACTTCAGAACAAAAATGAAGAAAGAAAATCATCAATAATGAAAATAATAAAGACTTCAATCCAAGATTTCATTTATAATATATTGACTTTCCTTCATGAAAAGACAAAAAAACCTCCAAGTAAAAGGCAAGAAAATGTTCATTTTAGATCAGAATCCTGAGAAGCAGATCCTAAGACGGTGCAGTGGGTCATGTGATTGCTGACAGAGTGTTCTCGGGGGAAAGGGAATGAGGAATGCCGGATATTACAGATAGAACACGGGAGAAGAAGTTCATCAAGGCATTAGCCCAGCGAGAGAGTAACTTCAGCCTGAGCCAGTGGGGAGCTCTAGAGGATGCAGTGCACCATTGAGCTGGTCCCACAGAGGCAAGGGCGCCAGACTTCTGTACTTCAGATGCCCTTAGGGTGGAGGTGAAATGTCACCTCCAGGGCAAGAGGGGTTTTCTTCCCCTTCGTTCTAATATTTCTGTAGGCCTAGGTGGCTGACTTTGTTTTGTGCTGTAAAGCCTCATTCCTGAGGGTTGTGCGTCTTGATAACTATAAATTTATTAGTCTGTAGTCAAAACTGTAATATAAGTAATATAAGAAACAACCTAGTAGATTATTTGAGCGTTAAATATATTCCTACCTACCCCTGTATTTAGTAGCAGCCTTTCATCATGATGATCAAGATCAATTATCCCTGCCAGTGCCTACTAGTGAATTAGAGACTAGGTGGCCCAAATTAATGCTGATGCCTAGGAAACAAATTGCCATTATGGCCTCCTCTGTTAGAGAAGAGGCTTTTGGGGGTCAAGTTATAGACGAGATCCATCTCACAGTGGGTCCGCAGATACACCCAGTCGTCATTTCCACAATTCCCAAACTTATAACTGGAATGGTCATACTTAGAAGTTGGCAGAACCCTCACATCGGATTCATAACTTCTAGAGTAAGAGCTATTATAATAGGAAAGGCCAAATGGAAGCCTTTGAAACTCAGCCCACTTCCCCAGATCAATGTAAATCAAAAACATCCTGGAAGAAAAGGCAGAGGGTTTTAAGTGACATCACCAAAAACTTGAGGGATGAGGGATGACGAATGGTGGTCTCTGTTATATCTCCTTTTAATTCACTGGACTGACCCCTACAAAAACCATATGTCTCATAACATATGACAGTGGACTCCTGCATACTTAGTTATATAGTAGCTCCAAGTGCTAGATTGAAATAAGATGCTCATATCTCATTTACTCACGAACCCTAGACAATCTCTAACTCCCTGCTATGAAAGGGGAAATTTATCTCACCTACACCTTCTCCCTTTTCCTCCCTCAAATGTTTGTCATAATTTTGTTTGGGTTCTTCTTTTGGATACTTCTATAATTTTAAATAATAGATGTACCCCTATTTTGTATTTAGTCAACATTTCCCAATATTTTGCCTCAACTCACTCTAAAATGAGAATGATCAATTCTATGCTTCATGACATCTTTCCTTGGTTTTACCCCCTACCTTCTGTCAGCTGTGCTTTCATTTTCATGTTGCAAAGGCTCCCAATATTTATATTCT
This sequence comes from Equus quagga, assembly GCF_021613505.1. NCBI lineage: Eukaryota > Metazoa > Chordata > Mammalia > Perissodactyla > Equidae > Equus > Equus quagga. The sequence continues at coordinate 28,478,431 of NC_060267.1, read as the reverse complement.
GTTCTGCAACCCCAACCAAGTGTTTGTGCACTGTCCACAGGTTGAGTTTAGATGTTGAAAACCGATAAACAGAATTTACTTTATTGTGATACCAGATATGGTTTACAGTCAGGCCAAGAAGTACACAGTGTTTATTCAACATTTACTAAGAATCAGGTACTGTTTTAGGCCCTGGAGATATTACAGTAAACAGAATAGGCAAAAATTCTATGCCCCTAGAATGCTTGTATTCTTCTGAGTTTTATACTTACCCAATTTCACTGTCACTTGCTTACTTGAAGGAGAATATTTCTAACATGAAGGTCTAAAAAATTTCTTCTAATTACACCCCATCAATTGCCTAGACTCATGCCATGTGTTATTTGTTTACTGTCTTACAGTAACACTGTACTGTTTTACAGTATGATGGAACTGATTGGTAACTCTAATTTGGCACTTAATGTGTGACAAGCATTCTGCTAAATATTTCACATATATTATGTCATTTTTCTTACAACATCTCTGTGAGATAGGTATTGATATCATTATTCTGTAGATAAGGAAAAGGGTATTTAGAAAGGCTAAATATGCCACAGAAGGGACTATGACTCTGTAGTTACCAAACAGAATCACACTCAAATACATAAAAGAAGAATATTTTCAGAATGCAATTATATGGAACACTTTTTCAAGCTTTAAAAATAAATCAATCAAAAATAATTACAGAAAACAGAGGAGTGAAATGATAAGGCTTATTTGAAATCTATAAAGAATAAACTCTTGTAATTTATAGATAGAGAATATAACCTTTTCCAAGTGGCAATGGAATGATTATAAATATTTTATGCAGTTTAAATAGTGATTTAAAATTGCAGAACTCACAAGAAATTTTTAAGTTCCCCAAATTCAGGAATTATTGAGACTATAGTGGTTGGCCTTTTTCTCGTTTTGCCTCCTTTCCTGCTGCTTCCTTCCTGGAATATTTAAATGATGACCAGTACTGCAACATCCGTGTTGGAACGTGAGGCAACCTTGAAGGTGAAAGTCATGCACTTAGAAGGGCTGAGTAGAAACACAAACACTGATGACAAAGGAACAGCAATACTAGCCCTGGACTCTCTGTTTCAGGAATTCTTTTAACTGAGAGGAAAAATAATTCCGCGTGCATCTAGCCAGTAGTATTGCTGGACTCTATTATTTCTGTGATGGGCAATGCACCTCATTCTCACTGATAGACAACGTTGCTGTCATTTTGACTCTATTTCCCAGCTCTGACTAAAATGGTCTAAAGATACATGGGCTATATCTAAAGATGATATTGTCTATTAAACAAGGTCTTGATATAGAAGATGAAAGACTATGCCGTCTACTACGTAACCACAGCCCCGGGTAGATTCACAAGGCAGATCACTTAGATACGTAATCCTTCATTTTCGCCCCAGTTGCAATCTCTTCCCACAGCTGTTGAAATGGCCCAACTTAACTTAGGCATTACCACTTCTTCCCGGCGACCTATTTGAAGTAAAAAGACTATAAATCAATTTTAAGGGATAGGAGGTGTAAGGAATCTCTGTGACTGTAAGTTATCTGATGTTTAAGGAGTTTCATAACATAACTTCAATTTAACTTGAAATAACTGTTTGGATTTCTATTGGAAGTTGCAGTCAATAGAAAAATATTTTTAAGAGGTAAATGGAAAAGAAATATATACTTATTTAGAACCCATTTTGGGGAAGGTCTATGTTGCCATCTGACTTAACAATGGGTATTTTGTTAGTCATTCAAATAGTCTCAGTATTTATGAGAGTTTAAATCTTCTGTTCTGTCCACACACAGCGCTCTTGAGTTTGACTGTCATAAAAACAAATATTACATGGATTACTCATGCATTTGATAAAAATATGCATTTTATATAATCTCTCTTACTTAACAAACTCAAACTACTGCAAGACAGATTTGAATGAGAATGATGAGAAATGAATAGATTTTTTGCTGTGATTTTTTTGACAGTGTTGCAATTAAGCTGCCAAAAGCTGAGAGAGAAAGAACCCATGTGCATACCGTATGTGACTGAAGAATGGCTGCTCAGGCAGAGAACATCATGTTCAACAGATTCCAGGAAGCGTCAGCTTATCTGACATAGAATAGCTGGGTGACGGGCAGTGAGATGTTAGTCACTGGAAACAGCTGTAATATACTCAGCTCACATGGTCTGCAGTCTTAGGCCTTTGTGTCTGAAAAGAATGAAAATACAAACACATCTCAAAATTAATACTGTAGTGAATACTGCTTTGGAGAGAGTGAAGATTTAAGCATTTGAACGATCTCCCTCTCAAATCTCGTGCACCTCGAGGTGTGTGGATAGGCACCAGAAGACTGAATCTCAGTTGACCCCTCTGGGTTGTTGAAGCAGCCATCTTTACTGGGGGTTAACTGTTCTCATGCTTCCGTGTTAGCATCTCTGTAGGCTCAGAGCCCAGCATAAGTTATAAAAAAAAGGGAATTTTAATGGTGGTGTTATCAGTTTTTATTATGTGAGAAGGATGCTTGATCTATATAGCTTATGTTCTGCAAATGCTCCTTCGCTTTGTCTAAGTCATAGATGTTTTTTAATGAATATAAAATTTCATGGACACTTGTGCCTAGTTTTTAATGCTAGAAGGGGAACTAAACTCACAAAGAAAATTCAGTGATCTAAGGAATGATAATATAGACAAAAGCACATGTTTTCACAAGTTTCTACCACTTTTGAAAAGATATAGATATAATTGTCAGCAAGTTGCAGCATCAAGAGATTCCTCTAACTTGTCGGAGAGAGGCAGAGGAACTGCAGGGGTTTGAATTACTTTAAAGTGGACCACAGCTCAATTTAACTGAGGTAGACTACTCTCATGTTCTCAGGAGTAATTCCTAAAATCTCTCCCCCAAAACAGATTTAAATAGATGATTGATTAAAATCCATGCCAGCGTCTTTTCAGAACATAGCAGAATACTTTAGCCTGGTTTTACCAATTCTTCTCACTCGTGTCTTAGCTCCGTTACAGCTCTAACAATACAGAAATGGTATCTGCAAATTTGGAAGCAACTAGCCTTAGCCGTTTTTAGCTTTTTAAATTTTTGACTAGATAATAAATAAGAATATGAAAAGATGTTCAATATCATCAGTCATCAGGGAAATTCAAATTGAAAATGCAGTGGGCTGTTACTACACACCTATAAAAATGTCTAAACATTTGAATATTAATAATAAAACTGACGATACCAAGTACTAGAGAGGATGGGGAGCAACTGAAACTCTGATCTATTGCTGGTGAAAATGCAACATGGTAGAGCCAAGAGCCAGTTTTAAAAACAGTTTGGCAACCTCTTTTAAAGTTAAATATTCACTTACCTTATAGTTTGGCAATCTCATTCCTAGGTATTTATCCCTCCCAAAATGAAAGCTTATATTCATGAAATAACCTATATGTAAGAATTTATAGTCACATTATTCATAATTGCCCCAAAGTAGGCACAACCCAGATGTTCTTCAACTGGTGAATGGTTAAAAACAACTGTAGTCGATCCATACAATAACATGGAGTATGTGTATATATATATTATAGAGAGAGAAAGAGAGAGAGAGAGGGAGGGAGGGGAGAGGGAGAGAATGAGAGGCAGTTCTTGTAATTAGTACCTAAGCCACGAATCCACTGAGATTTCAGATATTTACAAAAAATGTTAAAAGAGCAAGCAAAATAGGGCTGCTGAGATTTTTTTTGCACAGGGAACCTAAGATATTGGCACTGTAAGAGATGGTGACTAAAGCAGAAGTTACTATCAGAAGTCAAGACAGCAATTGGATTGTTATAAATCAGGATTAACAGAAAATGTGGGTAAAGGTAATCATAGGTCTTCATGAACTCACGTGAAACATAGTATCTCTTGAACTAGAGGGTGGAATTTGGGGATGAAATTTCCCTGAATTTTCTGGCAAGAGCTAAGCCAGGGGAAGCTACTTTATTCATTCATTCATTTATTCACTTGCTCATTGATTTATTCTCTCACATATTCATTCATTCTCTGCTTTGATGCACAAAAGGCTTGAAGTGGTTCTCAAAAATAGAAGTGCTGTACAAAATAAAAATTTTTAAAAAGTGAAATTGGAGAGTAGAGATGAGATAGCAGGGTTGGGGGAAAGTAAGAATGATTTTTATAATAGAATTATAAGTATATCTCTGACCTTTCCAGTTGCCAAAGCAAAAAAAGAACAAAACCAGTTACATAATTTGCATTGTCTGCCAAAGGAGGATGCTAATATTTCAGGAGAAGCAAAATGTTTTCTTGCCTTAAGAACTGAAAATAAATTTTTTTGGAGAATAGTTACATGAGATGTACCGAGTGATGTAATTCATTTCATACTTAAGTATAATCCAACAGTAAATAGAGCTGTCTGTTTCACACAGCAAGCTCTAATACCATTCTGCAACTTAAGCTAACTGCATAGCAAAGACTAAGTGAGAGAAAGGAAATCTGGGAGTGGCAAAGGATAAGTGGTTTCAGGTTACCTCTTTCTGATATTCTGGGTGTATCAGTTCAGACATCTTGGTTTAATCACTGGAAACCAAGTCAATGTAGAGTGACCAACTAAAAAATATATAACAAACAGAAGTAGGGAACTGATTATCATGATGCTGGACCTCTCAGCATTTCCTGGACAATCCAGGCCTTTTCAAACTCTGAGCCTTCATGCTTTTCCATCTGTCTGGAAAGATATGACTTTCCCAATTAACTTGGCAAACTTCTGATTGTCCTATTGTACAGCGTGGTGGTTTAGAGTGCTGAATTTCAACAAATAAACCTGGGTTTGGGTCCTGGCCCTGTAATTTACCAGTTTGTGACCTTTCGTAAGTAACTTCCCTAAGCCTCTGTTTTCTCATCTGGCAGATGGTCATAATAATAGCACCTGTCTCAATGCCCCCCAGAACACTTTGCATAGTGCTTAGTACACAGTAAGGCTCAATAAATGCTGGTTATTAATAATATTTGAGAATTTGGAGGATAAAATAGATCTTACAGAAAACTAGGAATAAAATCAATCTACCAAAAAGTCTGTCTTCAGTAAAACTTAGTCTTCTTTTTAAGTTTTTGTATTTTTCTGGATGACACGCCATTGCTCACCTTGTTTTGGCAGCCTGTGATTGACTCAATTTGAATAAATATGTGCAATGCCTTATTTTAGAAAGGTGTCAGCAAAGTAATTAAAAGACGTAGGTTCTCTTATTTCATAAAAGATGATCTTCAATTTTAAAGGTCTTGAGTTTAAAATATTTAAAAACTTTCTTAAGGCAACTTTGCTGTGAGAGGCTTTGGAAAAGGGGCAAGTGATGGTTAGTTTTATGTGTCAACCTGACTGTACCACGAGATGCCCAGATACTTGGTCAAACATTCTGGGTGTTTCTGTGAAGGTGATTCGGATGAGACTAGCATTTAAATTGATGGACTGAGTAAAGCAGATTGCCCTCCCTAATGTGGTGAGTCTCATCCAGTCAACTGAAGGCCTAAATAGAACAAAAGGCTGCCCCTCCCCCAAGTAAGAGAGAATCTTTTCTCCCCAACTGGGAGTTTGGTCTTCGAATTGGGACATCAGCTTTTTTCCCGCCTTTGGACTCAAACTGAAACATTGGCTCTTCCTGGGTCTTAAGCATATTGGTCTTCAGATTGAAACTACAGCACTGGCTTTCCTGGGTCTCTAACTTCTCAGTTCATGCTGCAGACTTTGGGACTTGGCAATCTCTATAACCGCACGAGCCAATTCCTGATTACAGTTTTCTTTGTATCATCCTATTGGTTGTATCTCTGGAGAACTCTGACTAATGCAGGGCACTTCATCCTTTTTCATGTTTGATTTCAGAATTGTTCTTGATCGCAGGTGGTCTGCATATACGTGAACTGAAGCAGTCATCGTGTATGGGGACTTCATTTAATCGGTTTGAACAAAGCTGAAGAGTTGCAACTCTTTTAGGTATGACCTTTTCCCCAATATTATCAGCTTCTATTCTGGATTTAGCCTTGAAACACTGCTTATACTGTCTCCAACCTTCTGCATCTGGTCTTGCACACACTCTGAAGTCTAAGCAAGACAAGAGTGTTCTGTTCATAAGAAGACTAGAAACCTGAATGTTGTGTGGCACCATGAGGGTCAAACCTCTTTTTTTGTTTTTGTTTTTTTTTTTAAGATTTTATTTTTTCCTTTTTCTCCCCAAAGCTCCCCCGGTACGTAGTTGTGTATTCTTCGTTGTGGGTTCTTCTAGTTGTGGCATGTGGGACGCTGCCTCAGCGTGGTCTGATGAGCAGTGCCATGTCCGCGCCCAGGATTCGAACTAACGAAACACTGGGCCGCCTGCAGCAGAGCGCGCGAACTTAACCACTCGGCCACGGGGCCAGCCCCCAAACCTCTTTTTTTGTCCAGTTCCATTTGTTCTCTGGACCAACGTCATATTCTCAGGCTTGTGGTTAATCTGGCTGCATGTTTGGAGTCTAGCAAGTGGGAAAAGGAGATCTTTTCTGCACCCACAATTCATTTTTGGACCCGCCTTCTTATATTCTTCCTCCCATTACCTAGGAACTGAGCCATATTCCCTACTTTTCCTATGCTTTTTTAGCTCTTGTAATTTGGTTAATCCTTAGAGTGCTCTTTTTTTCTATCAGACCAGGGACCAGAAATGTTAAAGGCACTTATTTCAAAGAAATCTTCACGAATTAAAATTAAATTCCTTAGTACATCAGGATATTATTACTCACAGATAATACATTCCAGTTCACATTGATGTCTCCTTTGAACTTCAAAAGAATTTATCTCTGCTATAGATTTTGGCATTAATGGGAATATGTTTTCATATTGTTTATTCAACAAACTCTTATTTTGATGAGAGGGATTATAATGCTTCTTTGGATTCTAATATAGCACAGATGATGACAAAATATGACATGCTTAATAAATACAATGTTGTTGGATTCAATTAGAGTGTTTTTTTTAATTGCCTTGTCTCTGCCGATCCTTTGCGAACAAAAGTTTATCAGAGGAATTTAGAAGGAGTTTTAAATATTGCTAATCTCTGCCTGGATTATGACCATATGTTGTTGCAAAATATCTAGAAGAAATTTTCTATGCTCACTCATAATGGAGAGTAAAATCACTACTGCCTGCCAAGAAAGATGAGTCATATTCAATAAGACTGTTTGCACCACCCTCATGGGTTTTACATATGGGCGGGAGGGCCTGAGCCTAGTTTAGGGGTGGGCTGGAGAGAACTGAATTACTCTGTAAAAAAAGAGTAAGAAACAGTACAAATTCTCTAGACCATCCAAGAGAGAAGGGGTGACGTGGGGATTTGAGTTACAGAAAGGGAAAAATAAGATGATGTGAGATTGGAGCAGTCCATGGAGTAAGTCGTCAGAGAAAAATATCTGCCGCAGTGGAATGGTGAATTGAAGATATTTTGAGTAGAGATATCTACTCTTCAATTTAATTCTCTTGAGCAAAAAAATGTCTTCTACACATATTGACACCTTATGTAAGTGTGGAAATTGAGGCATAGACTGCATTTCATGACTTGGTACAAATGATGCGGGAAAAACATTGTTCATGTGGGCAATGAAATAACTCATAACCTGAACTGAGTAAATGGAAGAAGAACTTAGGAAAGACGTAACTTTGGACATATGAGCCCTCTAAGAAACTGCAGAAGTCTTGGGAAGAGTTCTAGGCTTCCAGATATCAAGCATTGGGAGTTTGAGTCAATTTTATTTATATCCCAGGAAGCATGAGCCCTGATTTCTGGGTCATATACATTTAAAGAAGTATGGGCCCTCTCTCCCTTATCTATTATTTTTGCTGATTTTTGAGCTTTTAGTATTTTATCCCAATGGCCACCGTTGTGTCTACAACAAAGAGCAAAGGTATTAATAAAATAACACATGTTGGCCTAAAATGAAACATATAAAAATATTTTCCATGTGTAGGGGAGGAAGACTTTTCGTCTACCTAAATGTGGGTTCGTCTGGCTGGAGAACGAATTAAATTCACATGAGACAGAATAGCAAGAGAAAATTAAACAAAGCTTTATGAGGACCATGGCCCGGGGCCTTTCTTCCTGAAGGAAGAAAGGGCACTGAAGAAGTGGGGTGCACAGAGTGGTTATATAACCCCAAATAGGATATGTCACATATGATTGAAATATCCCTCCCACAATAGTCACAAGATTGCCCTGTTGGCACAGCACTTGATGGACACAGCAGATAGTGGGTCTGCTATCTCCGTGGGCATAGCAGGACGCAATTCTATTGTCTGGAGCTGGGTGGTCACAGGTGAGCACAGCAATCAGTTCCTAGCCTAAGGAAAGATGCTTAATCCTTAAATAAAAGCCAACAGTGGGAGGGGGAGGGATTCGGTTACAGGAGGTTACCAGACTAGCACAATAAAATGCAGATTTAAGTCATTGCCTTTGGCATTGATGAAGAGTTTCTAGAGAGAAGGTCATCTCCCCTTCCTGGTACAGAGAGGGAGATATCTTTACAGATGGAGAGTTCCTTTACAATGTAAATGTACCCTAACAAAGGGCAAGCAAGTTCTACTTTTCAGTTGCTTTCCTGTCTGCAAAGAAACCAGCCTCAAATAATCATGCTAAAGAGATGTATCTTGGGGTGGCCATTTCCAGGTCCCCACACATGTTATATGGGAAAAGTAGATCCTATACCCACAGCCATGCATTTATTTTTCAGCAATAATTTATTCAGTGGAGGTAATGGAATTTCAGACATTGTCTTGTACTAATGTGACAACAACAGGAACATCAGGTAAATTCCATTGGAAAGAGTCATTACCTTAAGCTAACAGATATTTATTATGACCTTAGATTACTCTTGGATTTTCTGCGGACAGATAAAATTGATGGGGTTCAGGGCACACTACCCCAAAATATGACACTTTGGCATATTGAATATCTTAAACTGGAGGAATTTGAGACTTTCTGACTTTCCCCTGAAGCAGGTCATGAGACCCATGTGAGAGATGCCTTCCCTATGCCCAGAAGAAAGGAGCATCCTTATCTCCAAAGATGAAGGGACACCAAGAGGAATCTGAACAAACAGCCCTTGCTAAGTTTACCACACTTGGTTCATGCCCTTTGTTCTATCATATTTCCCCACGACTTTCTACTCTTCATCAAGCCTAGTATAAAAATACTCAGGTTTAACCTTTACTTCAGGTCTTTATTTCCATATGAATGCTCCCATGTCGCATAAAACTTAAATTAAAAAGTTGTATGCTTTTCTCTTGTTAATCTGTCCTTTGTTACAGAGACCCAGCTGAGAATTTAGAAGGGTAGAGGAAATTATATTTTCTCTCCCCTACAAAATGTATAGGTCAGTGTTTGAGGGCCGTAGCTTTAACCTTTGCAGAAAATAAAGCATATGTTTATAAATTCTGTTAAATTTGGTCTCATTTTAAAATTTTCTTAAATTAGAATGCTTACAACAAGAATATCAAGGAAAGGAGAACTTACATTCACAAGAAAATTGCTTTTTGATGTTAATAATAGGTTCATAGTGCATAGATGATTGGTTGAAAAAAAACAAACTGCCAGTAAATGTGTAAAGCAATGAAAGTTTCCCTACTCACTCTCAGATTATGTAGGTGAGAGATAGCAGAATGTGCCACCCCAAAATATGCCTCTTTGGTGTAAAGATTATTTTGAGAAACAGTGGATACTGGAGAAGCTCTGGAAACACAGTGGAAGTGACCCTTTTGTAAGGCGAATTTACACTTATAAAGGAAATCTCCATTTGTAAGACTATGTCCTTCTCTGTGCCAGGAAGAGAAGGATGAGTAAATCACAAGAGAATATTATCAATGGACAAAGAAACAACTTAAGTCTTCAAAGCAAACTTTATCCTTGATTACCAAGCTTTTCCTGGTAACTTCCCCATAACTGCACCCCCACTCCCCGACGCCTTTATTCTCTTGTCTTTAGTTGAAGATGGTATTTAGACTGGAGTTCTAAGCCACCTCCTTGAATTATTCAGTTTTTCCTGGATTTCTCCCATGTATGCATAAAGAATACAGGTTATGAAATTCTGTTTGTTTTTCTCTTATTCATATCACAGGAGTCTTAGCTAAGAACTCAGGTTAGAGGGAAAATTATTTTTCCTCTACTATAATATGGTAGTTCTAGCTTTAATTTTTTGAGGTGCCTCCATACTGTTTTCCTTAGCAGCTACACCATTTTGCATTCCCACCAACAATGTACAAAGTTTTCAATTTCTCCAGGTGCCTGCCGACACTTGTTATCTTTTGTTTGTTTGGTAACAGCCATCTTAATTGGTGTGAAGTGACAGCTCACTGTGGTTTTGATTTACATTTCCTGAATGATTAGCAAGGTTGAGCATCTTTTTATATACCTCTTGCCCATTGTAAGTTTTCTTTGGAGAAATGTCTATTCAAGTCCTGTACCTTTTTCTTTTTTTTTACTGAGGTTATGATAGTTTACAATATTGTGAAATTTCAGTTGTCCTGTAGCATTTTTAAATCAGATTATTTGAGCATTTTTTTTTGCTTTTGAGTTGTAGGAGTTCAGTGTCACATTTTAAGCAGTCAGCTATACCTTCTGCAAAAAGGCATATGGTGCTTTTGATTTGTTTTGAAATCAAGAGGTTAATTTTTAGTTTATACTTTCACACCAAGGTTCATTGTCTCCATGATTTTAAATGGCAGTTTACTCTAGGGTGAAACTAACCCGAATTATATTTTTTGTTTTTCCAAGTAATTTTATTGCACTTATAATGGTTTATAACATTGTGTAATTTCTGGTGTACATTACTGTTTATCAATTCCTGAGTACACTTCATCATGTTCATCTGGAGTAGTCCAATTTTTATCCATCACCATACATATGTGCCCCTTTATCCCTTTCACCCACTCCCCAACCCCCTCCCATGTAGTAACCACTAATCTGTTCTCTTTATCCATGTATTTGTTATCTTCCACATATGAGGAAAGTCATGCTGTATCTGTCTTTCTCTGTCTGACTTATTTCACTTAACCTCATACCCTCAAGTTCCATGTTGCTGCAAACGGGATGGTTTTGTCTTTTTTCATGGCTGAGTAGTATTCCATTGTATATATATATACACCACATCTTCTTTATCTATTCATCTGTAGAAGGACACTTGGGTTGTTTCCACATCTTGGCTATGGTGAATAATGCTGCAATGAACATAGGGGTGCATAAATCTCTCTGGATCATTGATTTCAAGTTCTTTGGATAAATACCCAGTAATGGGAGAGCTGATCGTAGAGTATTTCTAATTTTTTGAGAAAGCTCCATACTGTTTTCTATAGTGGCTGTGCCAGTTTGCATTCCCACCAGCAGTGTATGAGTGTTCCTTTTTGTCCGCATCCTCTCCAACATTTGTTGTTTTTGTCTTGCTAATTATAGACATTCTGAGGTATAAGGTGATATCTCATTGTAGTTTTGATTTGCCTTTCTCTAATAATTAGTAATGTTGAGCTTCGTTTCATGTGTCTGTTGACCGTCTGTATATCTTCCTTGGAAAAATGTCTGCTCATGTCCTCTGCCCATTTTTTGATCGAGTTGTTTGGTTTTTTTGTTGAATTATGTGAGTCTTTATACATTTTGGAGATCAACCCCTTAACTGATAAATGATTTGCAAACATTTTGTCCCAGTTGGTGGGTTGTCTTTCTATTTTGTTCATGGTTTCCTTTGCCTTGCAGAAGGTTTTTAGTCTGATGTAGTCCCATTTGTTAACTTTTTCTTTTGTTTCCCTTACCTGAGTCGACATGGTATTCAAAAGATGTGGCTAAGACCAATGCCAAAGAGTATACTGCCTATGTTTTCTTGTAGAAGTTTTATGGTTTCAGGTCTTACATTCAAATCTTTAATCGATTTGGAGTTAATTTTTGTGTATGGTTCAAGATAATGATCTACTTTCATTCTTTTGCATGTAGCTGTCCAGTTTTCCTAACACCATTTATTGAAGAGACTTTCCTTTCTCCGTTGTATGTTCTTGGCTCCTTTGTCAAAGATTAACTGTCCATAGATGTGTGGTTTTATTTCTGGGCTTTCAATTCTAATCCACTGATCTGTGTGTCTGTTTTTGTGCCAGTAGCCAGTTGTTTTGATTACTATAGCTTTGTAGTATGCTTTGAAGTCAGGGATTGTGATGCCTCCAGCTTTGTTCTTTTTTCTCAGGATTGCTTTGGCTATTCAGTGTCTTTTGTTGTTCCATATACATTTTTGGATTCTTTGTTCTATTTCTATGAAGAATGTCATTGGGATTTTGATTGGGATTGCATTGAACCTGCAGATTGCTTTAGGTAGTATGGACATTTTAACTATGTTTATTCTTCCGACCCATGAACATGGAATATCTCTCCATTTCTTTATGTCTTCTTCAGTTTCTTTCAATAATGTCTTATAGTTTTCAGTGTACAGGTCTTTCAACTCTTTGGTTAAGTTTATTCCTAGGTATTTTTTTCTTTTTGTTGTGATTGTAAACGGGATTGTATTCTTGATTTCTCTTTCTGCTAGTTCATTGTTAGTATATAGGAATGCAACTGATTTTTTAAATTGGTTTGTACCCTGAAACTTTGCTGTAGTTATTATTTCTAATAGTTTTCTGTTGGATTCTTTAGGGTTTTCTATATATATAGAATCGTGTCATCTGCAAATAGTGAAAGTTTCACTTCTTCCTTTCCCATTTGGATTCCTTTTATTTCTTTTTCTTGCCTAATTGCTCTGGTGAATACCTCCAGTACTATGTTGAATAGGAGTGGCAAGAGTGGGCACCCTTGTCTTGTTCCTGGTCTCAGAGGGATGGCTTTCAGTTTTTCGCCATTAAGTATGATATTGTCTGTGAGTTTGTTGTATATGGTCTTTATTATGTTGAGGTACTTTCCTTCTATACCCATGTTTTGAGAGTTTTTATCATAAATGGATGTTGGGTCTTGTCAAATGCTTTCTCTGCATCTATTGAGATGATCATGTGATTCTTATTGCTCCTTTTGTTAATGTGGTATATCACGTTGATTTGCGGATGTTGAGCCACGCCTGTATCCCTGGAATGAATCCCCACTTGACTTGTGGTGTATGATCCTTAATGTATTGCTGTATTCAGTTTTCCAATGTTTTGTTGAGGATATTTACATTTAAGTTCATCAGTGATATTTGCCTGCAGTTTTCCTTCTTTTCGTTGTCCTTGTCTGGTTTTGGTATCAGGGTAATGTTGGCCTCATAGAATGTGTTAGGAAGCATTCCATCTTCTTCAATTTTTTGGAATAGTTTGAGAAGGATAGGTAATAAATCTTTGAATGTTCGGTAAAATTCTCCGGAGAAGCCATCTGGTCCTGGGCTTTTGTTTTTTGGGAGGTTTTTGATTACTGTTTTAATCTTTGTACTTGTGGTTTGTCTATTCAGATTTGCTATTTCTTTTTGATTCAGTTTTGGGTGGTTGTATGGGTCTAGGAATTCATCCATTTCTTCTAGGTTATCGAATTTGTGGGCATGTAGTTTTTCATAGTATTCTCTTATAATCCTTTGTATTTCTGCAGTATCTGTTGTAATTTCTCCTCTTTCATTTCTAATTTTATTTATTTGAGATTTATCTCTTTTTTCTTGGTGAGTCTGGCTGAGGGTTTGTCAATTTTGTTTATCTTCTCAAAGAACCAGTTCTTAGCTTCATTAATCCTTTCTACTGTTTTTTTTAAGTCTCTATTTCATTTATTTCTGCTCTGATTTTTATTATTTTTCTCCTTCTGCTTACTTTGGGTTTTGTCTGTTCTTCTTTTTGTAGCTCTGTTAGGTGCATTTTAAGATTATTTATTTGAGATTTTTCTTGGTGGTTGTGGTGGGCCTGTATTGCTATCAATTTCCCTCTTATGACTGCTTTTGCTGCATTCCATAAGAGTTGGTATGTTGTATTTTCATTTTCACTTGTCTCCAGGTATTTTTTAATTTCCCCTTTGATTTCTTCAATGATCCAATGGTTGTTCAATAGCATGTTATTTAGTCTCCACATATTTCTAACTATCCCAGTTTTGTTCTTGTGATTGATTTCTAGCTCCATGGCATTGTGGTCAGAAAAGATGATTGGGATGATTTCAATCTTCTTAAATTTATTGAGGCTTACCTTGTTTCCAAACATATGGTCTATCTTTCAGAATGATCCATGTGCACTTGAGAAGAATGTATATTCTGCTCTTTTTGGGTGGAATGCTCTCTATATATCTATTAAGTCGATCTGATCATGTGTTTCATTTAAATTGACTATTTCCTTGTTGACTTTTTGTCTGGATGATCTGTCCATTGATGTGAGTGGGGTGTTGAGGTCCCCTACTATTGTTGTGTTGCTGTTAATTTCTCCCTTTAGATCTGTTAATAATTGCTTTATGTACTTTCGTGCCCCTGTGTTAGGTGCATATATATTAATAAGTGTTATGTCTTCTTGGTGGAAAGTCCTTTTTATCATTATATACCGCCCCCCTTTGTCTGTCATTGTCTTTTTTAACTTGAAGTCTTCTTTGCCTAATAAAAGTATGGCAACGCCTGCTTTCTTTTGTTGACAATTAGCTTGGAGTATTGTCTTCATCCCTTCACTCTAAGCCTATGTTTGTCTTTGGAGTTGAGGTGCATTTCCTGGAGGCAGCATTTTATTGTGTCTTCTTTTTTAATCCATCCAGCTACTCCATGTCTTTTTATTGGAGAATTCAATCCATTTACATTTAGAGTGATTATTGATATATGAGGACTTAAAGCTGCCATTTTATGTCTTTTTTTCTGGTTCTATGTTTCCATTGTTTCTCTTCCTTTGTATTTCTGAGTGCCATTTCATTTTGGTGGTTTTCTGAGGGGGATTTCTCAGTTTCCTCTCTTTTTCTAAATTGTGGCTCTGCTCTGATTTTTTGTTTAGTGGTTACCATGAGGATTGTATGAAAGATATTGGAGATGAGATGGTCCATTTTCTCATAGCCTCTTATCTCCATTAACCTAAGCAGTTTACTTCCCTTTCCTCTCCCTTTCTGAGTAATTGCTGTTATGAATTGTTCTGTTTTTAATTTTGTGAGTTTAATTTTGTGGCTAAGTTGAAGTGTTTATCATTACTTTTGATGCTTTCTTTCCCTTTCTCTTTTAAGTTGTAACTGAGTCTTTGCCTCCCTATTCTAGTAGAGAGCTGCAGGTTTCTGATCATGGCTGTCTATTTATCTCCTTGCTCAGAGCTTTGTAGACTTTTGCCTTTTTATTGCTGATGTGAGGGCATCTTTATTTCTTGTTGGGGAGATCTAGTGACAATGAACTCCCTCAGCTTCTGTTTATCTGGGAGAGCTTTTATTTCTCCATCATATCTGAAGGAAAGTTTCACTGAATAGAGTATTCTTGGCTGAAAGTTTTTGTCTTTCAGTATTTTGAATATGTCATTCCATTCTCTTCAGGTTGTAGGGTTTCTGCTGAGAAATCTGCTGAAAGTCTGATAGGGTTTCCTTTGTAGATTACTTTCTTCTGCCTTGCTGCTCCTAATATTTTTTCTTTATCATTAACTTTTGCCATTTTTACTATTATATGCCTTGGAGAAGGTCTTTTGGCATTGATGAAGTTGGGTGTTCTATTATCTTCATTTATCTGTAAATCTGGAACCATCCCCAGGTTTGGGAAGTTCTCAGCAATTATTTCTTTGAACAAGGTCTCTGCTCCTTTCTTCCTCTCTTCTCCCTCTGGAATGCCTGTAATCCTTATGTTGTTTTTTCCCAATTGAGTTGGATATTTCTTGAAGAATTCCTTCATTTTTTAAAATCTTAGTTCTGTCTCCTCCTCCACCTGTAGAATTTCTACATTTTTATCCTCTGGAAGGCTAATTTTTTCCTTCATAAGATCAGTTCTATTTTTTAATGATTCTAGATTATTTTTTGTTTCATTAACTATGTTTTTTTAAAGATTTTTATTTTTTCCTTTTTCTCCCCAAAGCCCCCCGGTACATAGTTGTGTATTCTTCGTTGTGGGTCCTTCTAGTTGTGGCATGTGGGACGCCGCCTCAGCGTGGTTTGACGAGCAGTGCCATGTCCGTGCCCAGGATTCGAACCAACGAAACACTGGGCTGCGTGCAGCGGAGCGCGCGAACTTAACCACTCGGCCACGGGGCCAGCCCCTAACTATGTTTTTTTATGTCCAGAATTTCTGCTTGATTTTTTTTATAGTTTCAATCTCTTTGGTGAAAAGATTCTTTTATTGCTGAGCTCCTTGAGTTATCTTTCTGTGTTTTCTTGTAAGTTGTTGAGTTTCCTTATGATGGTTATTTTGAATTCTCTGTTATTTAGGTTTTAAATTTCTGTGTGTTCAGTGTTGGTTTCTGGAGAATTGTCATTTTCCTTCTGGTAGGAATTGTTGCTGCAGTTTCTTATGGTGTTTGACAAGCTAATCTTTTGTCAGGGCATTTGTGGTATTCTTAGGATGCAGATTCCCCCTGTTATTGCTAGGGGGAAGCAGGAGCAGAGTTTTTGGCCCCACCTTGTCAGCTGGAAGCTATGGGGGTATTATGAGTGCTTGCCCTGGCCTGGGGTGTGCTCAGGCACTTGTGTGGACTGTCCTTGCTGGGTGGGGCTTCCTTTCTGGTCTGAGTTAGGGCCACTCTTTGGTGCCTCAGGGTCACCCTGAGCTCCCCCTCCCCACCAGAAAGTGATTGATAGTGGGCTAAAAACTGCTGCTGCCTCTTCCCACAGCTGCCCAAGACATGTTCTCTCTTTGGGGGCTCAGCAGCACTACAAGCACTTGTGTGCAGGCCTGAGCTGTGTTTGCCATAGCTGTAGATCTGCTGCAGTCTCTGTTTACAGTCCACAGGTCTGCTGTGCTTGGTGGGCAAGGTTTCCTTGCTGGACTGAGATAGGGCCACACCTTGGTGGCACAGGGGCAGAGTGGGCTCCCCCTTCCTGCCGGAAGAGTGGTCACAAGCATAGGCTAAGGGTTACTGCCGTCTCTTATGGTCACCCTGGTGCATGTTCCCACTTTTCCAGGCACTTGCACCAGGCTGGAAAGCATTCATGTGTGTTCACAAGGGTACCAGGGGAGAGCAGGGCATGCTCACCTATCTCTGCCACTTCCCAGGGGGCCAGTCCATCCACCCTCAGATGTATAGCTGTGTGTGTCTCTCAGGCATCCTGTTGTGCTGTGTGGGCTTCCTCCATTGGTCAGTGAACGCCCATTTAGTTGTAGATCAAAATGGGGAGAGACAAAGGGAACAGTTCACTCCACCCTGTTGCTGACGTCCTATACTTCGTTTTGAAAAAAAAAAGTTTCCTTGTTTTCTCCAGTCTTGCTGGCACTCTTCTGGAAGACCTCGCATGGCAAGAACAATGCTGCATGTTTATCAAGTCTCATTTCATTTTCTTCTTTCTGGGTAAATAGGAATACAACATTTTCCAGGCTCCCTTGTAGTTAAATTTGGGCCAAATAACTGGGTCCTGGCCCATTGCCAAGGTAAGTCACACCTAAACCTGTCCCTTAAAACCAGTTGTTGAAATAATTCTTCTATTCTCTTTTCTGAGGTGGGGACTTTGGAAGCCATACATTACAGAGACAGCTGCAAGATGGAGGAGGCGTTGTGAACTCACATTGGACTTAATGTGAACAAGAAATAATCTTTCTTGGATTAAACCATTAAGATTTCAGGTTTCTTTTTTTTCTTTTTACTAAAGTATACCCTAGCTTATCATGGCTAATTGAACTCTCAATAAACATTGTGCTAAACCTCTACAAAAATTGATGCAAAAACGATTTATTAAAAGTTAAAAAAAGTTTTTATAAAGTCATTTCACAATATAAATCAAAATTTCTCCAGTAGTCTTATATCTTTAAAAAAATGATACTTTCTCAGATAAATGATAATGAATTAATGCCAGGAAAAAAAAAATTGTTTTTGAAATTCCAAAATGCAGATTGGAGAAGCTAAATATATTTAAGAACATTGAATAAGGCAACATTAGCTGTAATTGTATTTAATTATATGGTAACGATTTTTGGGTTAATGAATTTAAGAAAATAAATCTTTGACAGTTGGAGCATTGTTTCTTCTTTTTTTAAAAAAAATCTCTTTAACCAGAGGATGAAAAGAATAATACTGTTATATTAGACAGTTAAATTCAAAGTTCTAATAGGCTGAGGCAGGAATCTGAGGAATACCCCTAAACCTAGTAAAACTAAATGAATCTATCGGCAATGAAGTTCATGATAAGTAAATTGATGACATTTTGTAATTTTTTTCCTTCATAAAAGTCATCTGCAGAGCCTGTAAACTGAAAAAATTGAGGAAGCAATAAGGCAGCCATCAACTTTAGTACACAGATCATTCTGACATTAAAAAGCAAGGAGCTACAAGCCATTAGAGTGTGTAAAGATCAGTGAAGGGTACCAGAATATGCTACCCCAGTGAATTATTTGGCATATGGATTATTTTGAGTCAAAGGACATGGAGAACCAGCAGGTGCAAGAAGAGCTCTAAAAAATAGGGCAGAAGTTTTCCTTTTGAAAGGAAATTTACAATTATAAAGGAAATTTCCATTTTTAGAGATGTCTCCCTCTCTTACCAGGAAGAGAAGGACTCAACTCAGCAATGGAAAAGGCATGAACTTAATTCTGCACAATAAACCTTACTAAAAAATTCTTGTTTACCACCCTTTTTCTGGTCACCTTCCCGTAATTTGTCTCCTCCACCTAGAAGCCCAAAATCCCTTTTCCTTTGTTTTAGCCTTAAGCTATAAAGACGGTTTATAAGCCCAAGTTCTAACTACCCCTTGGAGTTACTCATCTCTGGGTGCTCTCATCTGTAAGTGCAATGCACATGCTAATAAACTTCTCTTTGTTTTTATCTTGTTAATCTGCCTTTGGCCAGTCTAATTTATAGGTCTCCAGGTGGAAAACCTGGGAGGTAGTATGAAAAAGAATTTTTCTTCACCTATATCAGTATCACCATTATGGTCATCTTCAAATATGTAAAATATACATTTTAAGGTCTATGAATAATTTGCTCCATTTAAAGGACTACAGACATGTTTTCCTACAGAAAAATGAATGCCAGTCTATTGTAGGAGACAAGAATATGCCAGCCCAGAATATGCCTCTTTGGAATAAGGATTATGTATATGAGATATACATGTTAATAAACTTCTGTTTGTTTTATTCCTGCCAATCTATCTTTTGTTACAGGGGCCTCAGCTGAGAACTTATAAGGATAGATAGAAAAAATTATTATTTCCTCCCCTACATTGACAAGTTCATCCTTGTCAATTTGTAGGGACTGTACACCATGTATATTTCTATGTTCGTATAGTTTTATGTAACACACGTACACACACGACTCATCAATTTTCAATGAACCAGATCAACTTTGGTTATGTTCTTATTCTGCTATCACCAATTATATTCAGCCAACCTTGATTTTTGGCAGCTGGTCTTAGAACAATGTGTACTTTACCATAATTAAATAAAGATTGCTCAATTATATGACCTATCTTCCCACTATAGTGACATTTATAGTTTTTTGAGTTAAAAATTTTTAAAGAGAAGGCTGACATAATTATAGACAAAATATTGAAGAATCAATATTATATGAGCATTATTCTCTAAGTTTTCATTCCTAAAAAATCACAGAGAATTAACTTATTCTCTGCTGGGAAATTTTTCCTACACATGAATAAATGAGTGATACATAGAATATGCTTGGCATAGTATATTGTGGCTACATGGTATGGGTATAAAGAGATGTCAGTATCTTAAATGATAAGTCACAAATTAGAAATCATTAGAATTCAAGTACTATATTTTCCTCATAACTAAATGTTATTGACAAACATCAATACTACAATGATAGGAGTCAGACATTTGTAAAATAGGTCTCCTCTTTGCCCTTCTAATCCTTATGAAGGTATGTATTTTGCATTGTTTTATATTATGTAAAGAGCTAGAGACGAAACAAGTATGACCAACTAAAACCAAAAATGTTAAGACATTTGCCATGAAGACCTTTGCTATGTCATGCAAGACAAAACATAGAATAATTCAATTTTTAGAACTGGAAAATATCTTTGAAATCAGCAAATTTTTGTCTTGGCTATCCCTTCTCAGCAATCTGATTCTCATCTTTTTCCCGTTGATAGATTGAGATAGTCAGTGGTGTGCTTGGTGATGGAGGCTGCCCACACAGCCTGTACAATTGCATTACAAAAAGGTGCCTAGGTGCTGGAGAGCAGAAGGTGGGCCCTGCCAACCCAGGCTGGGTGGCCAGAATTATAAACTCTTGCTTTTGCTCAACCTGTACCAGTCAATCTCTAGATAGCCATCAAACTTTCCTTAATTTCCCCTCAGAATTAATGTCCTCTTTCTTTAAATGAGCTAATGAATATGCCAAAGTCATACAGAGAGACGGGTAAATAGTAGAAGCTTTTAAAATGTTTTTACCAGAAATGATTGCACTTTGTACTTCTGATAAACCCCATAGGATATTCTACTTAGTATTAGTACCAGTAGGAAGTTAGTCTCTGCCAGGAAATCATAAACTTTTCTGGAGTGAGACTTCATTTCATCATCTCACAACTCCGTGATTATACTGTAGGGGATGAAGAACATTTCCTCTACCCACTCTAGGTTCTTCTGGCTGGGCTACGAATTAAATTGACATGAGACAGAATAACAGGAGAAAATCAAACAAAGCTTTATAACATGTACACCTGGGAGACATCAGGAAAACTGAGCAACTTGCCAAAATGGCGGATGTTCTCATCTTAAATACCATCTTCAGCTTAAGACAAAGGAGGATGTTGGGAGTGGGGAGGGTCAGTTATGGGCAATTAACAGAAAAGTACAGTAAACAAGAGTAAGGTTATTATGCAGATTTAAGTCCTTGCTTTCCATGTTGATAAGAGTTTCTACAGACAAGGTCATCCCCCCTTCTTCCTGGTACAGAGAGGTTGTACATTTAAGATGGAGATTTCCCTTACAAATGTTGATGTCTCTTAAAAAGGGTAACTTCTATTTTTACTTGGTTTTCAGAGCTTCTCCCATGTCTGAAGTTTTAAAAGTAATCAGCCCAAAATAAACCTTATGCCAAAGAAACACCTTTTGGGGTGGCCTATTCTGATCCCCCACAGTACCTTATTGTGTGCATTATGGAGTCTATCTTGCATGGTTTGTTTATGTTTCTTCCCATCCACTAGATTACGAGTTCCTGGAGGACTAAGCTGTGTCATCTTCATTTGTGTGTCCCTCACAGCACCTAACACTGATTCATAAATAAGTGTTCAAAAATTCTTTGTTGAATTTGACTGATATCTCCTCTGGGTAATCTAATTTACAAGACATTCACGTTTGGATGGAGTTTATTTTGTCAAAATGATTTATTCTGAAAATTAAAGTGATAGTGAATTAAGTTAGAAAACATGCAAAACTGTAGAGTACTGCTTCAAACTTCATTAGGTATTTAATAGGATCAGTACAGTTTGGCAAAATGTACAGATGCCATTTGGTACCTAGTCATCTTCAGATTGTGTTTCTGTGAGAAGGTAAGGCACCACTTCCGGGAGACTTTGTTAAAAATGGGGCAAAGAGGCCCCAAAAACTATGTCTTTAAAAGGCTCATATTCTTTGTACACAAATTTTGGCATTTAGCAACTTAAATTTGTACCTTTCAACAGAAAAGAATAGCTAAGAAGCTAGCTAAGCTAGACATTCCAATCAGTCAAATCATTGAGCTTTTTGAATTCTCAAAGAGGAATGTTTGTTCATTTAATTGGTTGCCTATAGCTGATGTCTGAGGCAGGAAATCTGTCAGCCAAATGTAGAAGGACAATGGAAGAATTTCTAAGAATTACTTATTTTTTCTTCTTTGACTTCTATTTTTAAAAAGTGCAAATATTCAGTTCTATAAAGATTTTGTAAAATGCCTACCTGTTATGTAAAATGGGTTCACATGTATAGAGTATGCTCTTTTCTGATTTGGAAGCTTTGCTTTCAAAAGGCTCAATCTGTACTAGTCAGTTTCTAGGTATGTCTGAAGCCTTTCTGAATTTCACTTCAGAGTCAATCGTTGGTTTGTTTGATCATTCTATTAAGATTATTTGACATCATTGGAATTATTGAGATTAGTCCTTGAAGTTGGCGAGGATCAGGGCTGAAGTCTTGTGCTTCAATGTCTCATCCAGGGACTAGCTAGTCTCCTGAGTATCAGGACAGGCACAGCACAAAACACCCTCAGTGACTGACTGCTCTAAACTCAGAATAATGGAGGGTTTAGGTGTTTGAACAGGTTAGGGTGCAAGCAGTTTTCCCCAGACACTAACTAATATTACAATTTAAAGGCAACTCCTTTTAAAGTAGCAGCCTGAGGTTAGCAGACATCTCTCCTGAAGAATTTCTCTAGCGAAAATCTAGTTATTATGAGTTCCAATGGATATAGGTCAACTCTGTCTTTGAAAAGGCACTTCTCCAATATTAAAGTTATACCTCACTCTACTTTGCAGATAGATATGGCAAACATAATTTTTCATCCAAATTGAGACAAGTAAGAGTGAAGGGCACCCTGTTAATAAACACACAGGGATCCCAGTCATAAACCAGTACTATCTCTGGGCACACATGGTCACCAAACGAATAGAAATGCTTATGTTATACTTGATTCTATTACTACATGAATAAAATTTCTTTTTATTTGCTTGTTTTCTTATTTAGAGTCTAGACTGGATAACAGATTGAGAATTTCTTAGGTAAAGAGACTATCTTTATTTCATTTTGAAGAAATAGCAGCATAGTCTTTTTTCTTTATTCCACATACGTTGATATGACAGGAATAAAGGAAAAATATATAATTATTGGAAGTCTTTCCCTTTCCTTTTCACTTTCTTCCCCTCTCCAAAATCCCTCTCTGCTCTGCCCAGGTTTCTAAGGAGGAAGAATGCCTTGTAGCTGGGTCAGCTAAAAGTCTCTGTTGTGCCTAAGAGACCCTGAATGTGCTGGGTACAGGAGTAGGGGCAGTGGAAGAACCTGAGAAGATCTGAAATCACTGCTATGGAAAATGGTACAAAGAAACTTAGAAACTGGAAAAGCTTGGTCAAACAGGGGAAAGGGAAGTAAGAAGAAAGTCAGGAGCTTTGTTAAATTTTGCCAGTAGGAATGATTGAAGAGATGTGAGTAGCTGCTATTTAAAGTGAAACTTAGGGGGCGTTTGGAAAGTTTTACTGTCTAACGTGGAAAGTAATTCCACTACATCTTCAAGAGAACGGCAATAAAGGCCAGCAATAGTCTCAATATTTCATGGACCTGGACTTCTATATCTTTTAATGTAATAAGATACCCTAGTTTTATGTGTCTTATACCTGTTAAGCACGTATCGAATGGCAGGCATTCTATTTGGAGAGGTAATGGTGAACAAGGCATGTATAACAGGTGACGCTTATTGAATGAATGAGCAATGAATGCGTGAATGAACGACCACACTAGGAAGATCAGGAAGTTTTTCTCCTCTGAAAACTTTAAGGGCAAGTTACGTACATCATGGCCCTTTACCCCTAAATATTTTAATTATATTTTGTCACAATAGGAAATCACGAGATTGTTATATACTCTCTTGATTTTATGGGTTTTAGAGAGAGTATAGGGACATTCGGAATCAGGCAGTTGCTATTCTTCTCCCGAGGATTTATTAGTCATGTATTTTCTCACACAGATATGACTCCTGATCGTTATTGCAGTGCCAAACACTGGACACGCACCTGTGAGCCCTTTCATTCTCTCTGCCGCAATCACGATGTTCGAGAGTGCAGGCCCTCATGTTCACCATATTCTTTCAAATGTGTCACTTGCAAGAGTGGACCATGACCATAGTTCACAAAAATTTTTTTCTACTACAACATCAACAATAGCAACTGTTCCCTTCAAGTCTCAAGTCCTTCTAGCAGACATATACTCTCATTTAGCTGTTCTCAACAAGTCTGTTACCATTACTTTCAGTTTATCACACCTGCCACTCCCTCCTATCAGGACCCCCTATTATGTTCCCATGGGCCTGCTCTTCAGTTTCACATATAAAATCACTGTGGCATAGGAATTCTATATCCTCTTCCCTCTTTTCTCTCCTGCATGTGTTGCGAGGACATTGTGTGAGATTTTTTTCATCCTGCATTTCCCATGTATTAATTTTAAATGCATACTTTTCAGTTTCTACTTTTCTACTTTCCATGATCTTATTGCTTAGTCCCCTACTTTATTTTTTCATTTCAGTTCTGATTTTGACTCTCTTTCAATCTTTTATTTTTCCTTTGTTATTCTTACCGCAGTCTTCAAGAAAAATGCTTAATATGAATATTCCTGGGTCCACCAATGTCTTGTTTCCTGCATTTTCTGAGAAGTTGGTCTAAATCTTAGTAGACTCTGTTGGTGACTCAGGAAACAGTAGGAGGTCTGGATAGATTTAAACAGGTGTGAGCTTACAAAAGTTCTTGAAGGGACAATTTACAAACTTGTTACTGACAGATCAGATCCAAGCTGCAGGACCGCAATTTGTTTTCTTTTTTAAAAAATTTGACCCATATGGTGATTTAAACAATTTGCAATTAGTTACTAGGATGTAACATAGAGATTTTGGCTTCTCTTTAAAATATGGAAGATTCTCTTTAAAATAGGGATTTATAAGGCAACAACCTGCGGTAGCTAAGTAGCTGCTGACCTCTTTAGGTGGGGTATATGATTTGGAGTTTGCCATAGTTCCCACCACACCTGTTTCAATCATTTATAGTCCCAGCCTGGCTCCTGTAGGTATCTGAGTTTTTGACGTCTATATTAAAGGCTGGGAAGCAGGGTCATGTCAAGGTAACAACTGCCCTCAAAGGACACGTGGAACCCAGAGTGTTTCCTCTGTGGCTCCTTCTCCTTATTCCCTGCTGTGTGGTGTTATTTTGTTGAAAAATGACTGATTGATTGAACTTCTCAAGAATCATTGTGATAGTTTGACTTTATAATCCTCTGAAAGGGCTAGTGAGGCATTTGCCATCCTTTCAGCCCTAGGGATTAACAGCTCAGATGGAGGAGGCAGTGTCCTCGCTTAGGTACCGGATTCACCCATGAGGCCCAGGCCAAGGGCAGACTCATGGAGCTTACAGTGTGTCTTCAACTGTCAATGCTCCTGTCTTCTCATTGCTTTGGATTGGCCATTTCCCAACAGCAGGGCCGTTAGAGGAAAGGAAGAAATATAGAGGCCATTGCGATTGATCAAAAATAGAAATGACTTCATTTACATTCATGATCTTGATGAATACCCTTCTCAGGATTCCTGCTGCACTTGAGTAATACCTAAACTCCTTATTAGGTACTCCCATTGCTCCTCACCCTCCCATATCATAGCTCCAGTATGATCTTATATTACTTTATCCCATTCACTTTGCTTCAGGCACAAGCGTAGGTCTCCTTCAGGTTTTAGATGTCTGCACTAAAGGTTTGGAAGCAGTCCCTTTTGGGAGGTGGAGATTACGGCCATTTCAAGGTAATAATTTTCCCTTAACGGAGAACCCAGAATATCTCCTTCAGCTTCCTCCAGCACATCAGTCTCTTTGTTGCCTAGGGGATTGGCTTTTGCTGTCTGTCTGCTTTCATCTTAGGTGCCTCTTGACTTGTTCTCTTCTCATCTTTTAGGTTTCAGCTTAAATGTGCCATCTTCTAAAAGATCTTCTTGGACTGTCTTATTCAGAGGAGACCCACTCATTTACTCTTCATCACATCACCTTATTTATTTTTATCTTAGCGTTTATCACAATCTGGCATTATCTTTTTACTTATTTATTTTGATTGTCTTTCTCTCTACCTCAGACATGAATATAAACTCTCTGACCACAGCAACTTTGCGTATTTCCTGACTGATATATTCCTAGCATCAAAGCAGTGTGTGGCCCAGAGCAGTCATTTTGACAGAGATAATAGAATAAATAAATGTCTACCATATGTTGAGTCTCTTTTGTTACTTTGTAGTTTCTGCCACCAATTTCTAGAAACAAATTATATTATTGGAGATCTTATATTAATTATTCTCACTATAAGTGTAAACTAACCTGAGAGTGCCAAAGTACTGAAAAGAGTAAATTTACTCTAATTAAATATTGATTTAATTTTCTTAAAATATGAATCAGCAGTACCATACACTTCTATTTCTAATCATCTTCTCCCATGATTCCTTTTGAAGGTGATAAGTTTAAAAACATGAGAGTAAACTTTGAGGATAAGATTGTGTCAAGGTAATTTAATTTGAAGCATGTTTATTTGAGGGGTGTGATTATTGTGTTAGTCACATGAACAGTATGATTATCAAATAGGTTTTAAAATATAACTAAAATTATTTTAAGTCAATGTACCCTGAGATTGTAATCGCCAATGCTTTATTTTCCTGTTTTCACTGGCATTTTGTATTCTATAGTTCTCAAATATCAAATTAATTTTTTAAAAAAAATCTAGCCAACTTGACTGTTCAAGAATGTATTAGTTCTCAGAACTCTCACCTTTACATTTCTCTAAGCACTGAATCTAAGACTGTTCAACCTCCTCTGTAGGTGTAGACATACTCCATATTTAAATGTAGATCGTTGTCCAAGGCAAGAGAAACTTAGCAATCTATGCCAGTTTCATGTCTACTCAGTACGGAGTCAGCTGTTGCTGCTTCTGATATAGCCTGAGATCTCCAAACAGTATTTTGAGATTTGTTGCCCTAAGGCCATAGAACCCAACATCCACGTCAATCAGGCCCCTTCTTGGCTATCTGTCTGTATTTTTGGACTCTCCATCAATTAATTGCCTTCCCCATCATTGTTCTAGATCATGGGTTTTACTCCAATTTATATTAATGTTCAACTTATTTTATCCCCATTTGGACATGCAGCCAGGTATATAAGAAAGATTGGTTTTTTATATTGGTCCACTTTTATTGCGTTTCACACGATTTTAGTCACTACGTCATGCTTGGAATTTCTCTTACAAATAACCCCAAATGAAAAATACTAGATATCATTACATTTATATGATTCACTTTGATTTTTGAGTCTCCTTTAGAATTAGAGTATTGAAGTTTTCAGGCATCCTTATTGTGATTATGGTTCTCTTGATGAGTTACTCCATAGTCATCTCATCTCTTATTGACTTACCCTCTAATTTCTAATTTTCTGAGGTCTGCAGATATGTCATTACTATCCTTATTTAAATTCACAGCACAGTCCAATACAAGTTTCACGGGGGGTCTGATCTAAAATCAGACCAAACACCAGTGGTATCCTGTCTCAAACTATCTATTTCCCTTCACTTCACTACTAGTTGCCTTTGATTTCTAGTCTTAGCAAATCTCTATTCCCTGTGAGAAAGCTCACTATCAAGCTGAGAGGGTTATTTCTGTGATTAAAATTTCATGGTTTCTTACAACTAAATTCTTTGTTAGAGAGACCATTGAATATTCTCTAGAGGAAAGAAAAAATACAGCATAACAATTTTTTTGTTGCAGAAATTTACCATTACAAATTCTAGGGAGCGCCCTTCCATTAGTTCTCTCCAGGGGAAATAGAGTAATGGTAATCAGCTGCCCAGCTGAAATCAGGTTTGACAATTTATGTTTATAATAATAAAATAATAATATCTTTGATATATTCAGGATGATTTTTTTCACCTAGATTTTTATTTTCAAGACCAAATAGAAATACAACAACTGAGACAATTAAAACAAGAATATACTATATGAAAATCTTGGTCCTATATTATGCTATTTCCAGGCCCTTTATAGCTTATCAATTCTGCTAATCATGTTCCACAGCAAGCTTTTTTTTTTTAAAAAAAAAATAAGCCTTAATTTTTGTGCAATTAAGGATTCAGAGGGGCGAATCTTAATTGAATTAAGTATTGACTGTTTCAAATCAGGTAAAAATCATTTCTTATAATCTTGATATGTGCCTAGTTCTGTGTTGTTACCTTAAAGGAATATATGGTCTTTGTTGCTGAAAATTTTATAATCTTGACAAGGAAACAATTAGAAAGAGCAATCCAATATATATGTCATCAAGTTTTGGTTTTTATAGTACAAAAGCTGAGATATTAAAAAAAAATCTGCATATTGGAATCTTAAAGGGACACTAACTGAGGGGTGTGGGCTTTTGCTGGCCCTTAAAGGGAGCGTAGGAATTAAATTAATGGCTGGGTGAGGAGGAAAGAGGAGAGGACATCAAAGAAAGGTCAGTTTCCATGGGAGTGTGGGCAAACTCCTCTCTGGGGATGTAAATTTTTATCTAACCTCCAAATTTCAGAGGACTAATTCTCCGCAATATAAATCGTCTTTTCTTTTGAACTTCAGGATTTTCAGGGTTCTTCGTGTTCATAGAAATGGACCGGCTTGCTGAGATGGTTTACAACAAGTGAGTTAGAACGAGTTCAGTGATGTTCAATTCTGCCGCATGTGTTTAGACACAGCCTCAGCTCTGAAAGCTATTCAGGTTTTATTGCAATAATAGGAGGTTAACTGGTAAGGTCACTTGGTGATGCAGAGTAGAAAGACAAAATGTTCTGCGCCAGATAATACAATATAGCTGGACATGTGACCCAAACTGTTCTTAGGTACTGGAATCTGAGACATATTTTATGTTGGAGAAAAACAACATAATTTGGTGAAATATGGACAGGAATTAACATGTGATAATTTCATCCGTGTATAGTAGGCATCAGATTTCAAGTAGCTGCAAAGAGGAGGGGACTGTTAATATTGAATGGAAATATTCAAGATTCAGTGACTTCTGCAGTTAGGGAAAATTGTTTCAGACTCTATTCAACTTGGAACGTGTACTCTTTTTTTAACCCCAACCCAGGAGCTATAGACCCTTCCCAGGGCTACAGTGTAGATGAGAAAAAAATGGAAAAATAGGAACAGAGAGGTACAAAGAGGATGCAGCTAGAGAGAAAGAGACATGCACAGAGACAGAGAGAAACCAAGAGAGAATAAGGCCAAGGGAAGGAGAGAGACTGGATGATGAATAGAGTATGGCTTATCAGCTCCCTGCAGTAATCCAATACTCAGCGTTATGGACTGAACTGTGTCCCCCTGCAAATTCCTATGCAGAAGCCTTAACCCTCAATGTGTATTTAGAGATAGGGCCTTTAAGGAGGTAATTAAGATAAATGAGATCACAGGATAGGACCTTAATCCAATGGGACTAGTATCTTTATAAGAAGAGAAAGAGATACCAGAAGTCTCTCTCTCTTTCTCTCTGTGCGTGCACAAAGGAAAGGCCATATAAGGACACAGTGAGGAGGTGGCCATCTGCGAGCCAGGAAGAGAAGCCTAATCAGAAACCAACCCTGCTGGCACCTTCCTCATGGACTTCCAGCCTTCAGAACCATGAGAAAATAAATGTCTGCTGTTGAAGCCACTCAGTGTGTGGTATTTTGTCATGGCAGCCTAAGATGAGTAATATACTTGGTGTGCTTGGCAGAAGTGGGAGTCATGTCCATAGGGGGAAGTACATAATGAGAGGCACCAAAGGGCAGAATATAGTTAGGAAGAGAGGTTGGGGGTATAGCTTGGAGATTGGCAGTTGAACTCTTTTTCTATTCCCTGTACCATACTCAGCAGGCGCACTTGGGAGTTTCGGTCTGGGAAGTGAAGCTCAGAAGGAGGTGGGAGGTGTTCCTCCATTACATTTACATGGTTTTGCTTATGCCTGTTGGTGGGTGAGCATAAAATTCAAATACAAAATATCGCTATTTGCTCCTCTCCCCAAAACAAAACTCCAAATCAAAAACCCTGTGGGAACATGGACACATGACTATGAATCCTGGGTTCCTTGGGTATACCCTGTCCGAGTCATGGGGCTGAAAAACACAGAACACAATACTAACCTGAGATCAGACAGCACCAGCATCTCCCTGGGGTGGTGAGCCAGCAGCATGGGGGCCAGAAGCCAGGTTTGCTAGGTCTCAAGTGTTGATCTACCTACAAGAATCTTGTTTGTTTTCTTTAATGTAATACTATCATTGTTTAGACAGGTCACTATGACCAAGCCTTGCAAGAATTTTAAAATCACAAACATATTATTAAGAAAAAGTTGCTTCAATATATATTAAGTTATTCCAGTCTTGTTCTGTTGCACTGGTGTCATCCAGCTGCCCAGTGTGATGCTTCCAAGTTGCTTGCAGGGTCTCTTCATGAGATTACTGGGCAGGAGGCTCTGAGCAGTGGTTCACTCAGCATATGCCCCTTGTGTTCTGACGTCGGGACTTTGAGGTCCTTGAGAGGCACCCACACTGCATTCAGGGTGAGTCTCTCCTGGCAAACTTACACCAAAACAAGCTCCATCTGGAGCAGGAGCCACAGTAGCTACTTCTTATCTTACACTTTTTAGAATGCCAGAAAATGCTCGAAGGTGAAGATTGGGAAAGAGGAGAAAATGAGAAACAGGGAGAGTGAAGGGAAGTGAGGGGTAATCAAGATTAAGCAGGAAAAACAGCCTTAATTGCCCAAAGCCAATCTATTGTCCTTCAAAAGACAATGAGTCAATGGCCAACAGGAGCTCAGTTTTGCACATCCTTGCACATCCAGGGAAGTCTCCAGATCTATAGAAATGAGCTGATTTCTCTGCTGTCACTATTTGTGTGCTTCCAAAGCCAAACTAAAAGAAACACAGAATCAAAAGAAAAAAACCCAAACTTCTTCCTCTACCCCTTGCCTCCTCACACCAAAACAAAATCTCATCCTTGAATAGCCAAACCACTTTCTCTGCTGTAAGGAGAAATGAGGTGAGCATCATTCTTTGTATCTGAGTTTAAGGTGACACCACACTTGAGTTAGCTCCAATTTTGCTATCATAATGAATATGTATTAGGCCACCCATCAGCTCAGGAAGATCTTGAGCTGTATCCCCACCCAAAAACAATTACAGTGACTTTCCCTAAATTCAGTTCTATTACAAATCTAATCTCTACCCCTTCTTCCAGCCTGGGATAGAGCAAAGAGATCAAAGTGAGTCAGCAGTGGTTGGAATACATCAGAAAGAGTTCAAGCAGCACTACAGCATGAGACATTGCTCCCTGCTAGGTGGCACTCAGCTTAGATTTGGCTGTGTCCCACGGGAAGTCCTCTAATGGATCTGGGGAAGGTCAACTTTCCTCTAGCTGCCAGGCCCTTGAATAAAACGCTCCCTGAGAGACATCCTTTGCTTTAAAATCCCTTGTTCCTGTCCATATGATTCATTCATGTCAGGCCTTCTCACCCTGGCTCATCTCGCTACCACCCAGCCTGTAGAAACTTATTCTAGTCTCATAGGCTTTGAAGTGGAGGAAAGCTGTGCCTCGATTTGACTAAGTCACCTCCATGCCCCAATGACCACTGGCTTTTAAAATGAAAAGACCAGGAAGAAACTTTCTTTCCTTTGTCATATTTCCCCCCTGCAAAAACAATCATGGAAAATCTAGCTGCTTTGATGGTGGAAAGGAGAAGAAGGAAGAGGTAGAAAAAAGTCAACTCCAAGGAGGGAAGGAAGACAAAGCAACAACATTGGTGAACATTTAAAAATGTCCTGCCACGCTTGTTATGCCACTAGCTGTGTGCATGCATGCATATAAACGGCTCTAAGCCCTACTTTCTAGTTCCTTAAACAAGAATTTAGGAAACTAGTGACCAATAGAAGCAAGTTTAGAAATGTCTGATAGATTTAAACTGTGGAGAAAGAAGTAATATCATTAGATCCATAGCTATCAACAGGAATGACACTGCCCCCAGGGAGGTGCTTTCGGGTGTCACAGTCCTGTCTCATTTAATGAGACCAGAAATGCTAGATGTCCTCCATATTCAGGGCAGTCTGCCCAAGAAAGAATTGTCCATCACTCTGCCTGACTTTTGACTGATCCACAGAATCCATGCAGATTAAGATCTTCTCATAATTATCGGAACCTAGAACTTACCTCTGTTTTACATATAAACACAAAGTACTTTTTGCATTATGTTGAAATATATTTACTTTTCCAGGAATAGTGACATTGAGGGACAATTATACTTTCTTTGGAAGTTTACCAAGAATTGTTAATCATTTGAAAAGTCATGCCTCCAATGGTAAATGCTACCAGTTAGCTTTAGTTGCAAGTCCAAGTATCTGACTACATTATATATTATAGCCATGCCCCAACAATTCTGTATTAAATGTCTATTATTTTATTACTTTATTACTTTATAACTTTCCTTTCGTGTGTTTTTTATATTGTAGTAAAGATCTTGTGTGTATAGGGCAGCGTTCTCAGTTGTCCTCTACCAGCGGAGTCACATAGACAGTGCTTAATTTTTCCGGCAATAATATGTGACAACATGTATGAAGTATTGCCAACCGGGGAAGCTCACTTTAGCCATGGTGTCCAGGATTTTTATTGCGGGTCAGTCACGTAGCCGTGGAGTGTCCATGTGGCTGACCTTACTTACTCAGTCTCCAGCCCCTCCAGAGATCATATTGATATTATGTGGCCCAAAGTCACCACCAGAAATCACTTTGTTATCATAAACTGTCTGATGTGGTCCAAGCCCTCAGGTAAACAAAGACACTCCTTTCAGGCATGATATTCTAAGGGCTTAGAGATTATCTTTCAGGAGCTGGTCAAGGGCCAAATCTTTGGTTGAAATGTGCAGGGTTTGGACAACCCAGGCCTGCTGAGTGAATCCTTTATTGCACCCTATGAATTTTATTGCAGAATATGAAAGATAGTTTTACAAAACTTTTGTTATAAAAAACATTGGGTGTGCTAGGGTTATAATCTCTGTATTAAACATAGAAGGAGATAGGAGACAATAGAACAAAACCTCAGACTCTGGGAGGAAAGGTAGCTGATGCCATTTCAGTCCACTCCTTCTTCCAGCCTCTTTCAGGGAGTAGAGCCCAATTTTCAAGATATAAGTCTTTGGAGCTGGGCTTCCTGAATAAAAACCTGGCCCTACTGTTGTTTACAAATGGTGTGATTCAGGCCAGGCTACTGAAAAGTTCCATGACTCAGTTTCTACACCTGTTAGTAAACTAGAGTTGCAAATGCCCTGACCAAGAACACAGCCAGTGCTGATAAGTGGTTCTTAGTAAATCCTCAGTGTCCTTTAGGATTACTGATATTATTGGTTTTCCTCAGAGAAGAAATGAGATTGCCAAGTTCAGAAAGCAAGGGAAGGCTCCTGGTCATTTGAATCTTTGGATGTGGTGCCCTTCAGGTTGTGGTTTTGGAGAGCTCTTGCCCTCAGTCTTTCTCCAAATTAATGAAGGGAACACATGCTATTATTTGAATGAGGAACCAGGAAGGAGAAGTGTCATTTGTCTCTGGAGGGCTTCTCAGTGCTTTTGGTTCAAAAAAGAGAGAGCTCAAAGCAAACTTCTTTTTTATTCCTGAATTGTCCAAACTATTCCCTAAGGTACAAATGAGGCAGAGGACTCAGAACAGCTCAAGTGGTAAACATCTGGTTGAAGCTTTCTTTTGGTGCTGCTTCCCTCGAGAAGCTCAGAATAGAGCCCGCGTATGGCCCCCGCCACACACAGCAGTTAACGAACAGCCTGAACTCTCAAAACTTTTCTTCCCCAGGGTGAACAAATCACATTATGTAAAGAGATTTTGAAGAGCTTTAGTCATTGCTTTCATGATATAGATACAACTTAAAAGAGTATACAAATGATTCATTTAGCCAAAATGGGTTGCATAAATTTAATTTTATCAGAAACAACTTAGAATAAGAGAATCAGTTAATTGAACACTGTATGATACCTCAGCTGAAGAGCCTCCATTTATGGTGGAGTTACATACCACTTTATCAGAAGTTGAGTGCCATCAAGCAGCAGATAATAAAAATACATACTTTACATTAGAGAGCTTGCTTTCTAGATCAGCCCACAGGGCATGGGGGTGGTCCTTGGGGATGAAGTGACTCATGTTCCCAACCCTCACTAAAAGTTACTAAGCTTCCTTCTTTTTGGGAAAATTGTTAACTTTTCAGAGGATTAAACATTTTTTCAGAGAATTGGAGTACTATCGAGCTCTTGGATAGTGCAATTTAATAAAAGGAACATTCTCTAGGAGCTTCCCATAGCTGTCACCCAAAAAGACCTAGAAAGCTTGCCCCCTGCCCCATCTCAAAACACTGGGCATCTTTTCTAGACTTCAGCAATCCTAGGAAGCTGAGAGACCACCACCCTCCAGGGACTACTGAAGTGAACTCTGCTGCTTGGCATTCCTGCTCTCCTCAGACACTCCAGTCATCCAACTACTCCCAAGTTCACATTCTCCTAACCCCCTAGGGCTTCTCTCCACTGATCCAGCCTCTCACCCCTTTTACACTTCTCTAAACCCTTTGACTGTGCCATTGTTTATTCCTGATCCATAATCAGCAAACTTTTATATCACCTCAGCATCTTCCACAAGTTTGCCTTAACCTAACCTCCTCCTGCAGCATCTCTCAAGCTCACACCCTACTCATCTCCAGGTGAGATCATATGAAACACCTAGGCTATGAATGCCTTGACCACCTGCCTGAAATGCTGTTCTCCCATCCACCTGAGATTCTCACTTCAAGGTATGCAGCCTGTACCTTTTGCCCTCCTGAACCGTTCCACCTTAAACTTCCCAATTCAGACATTCCACTAAAAGACCACAAACTTTCATATTTCTTGTCAGCTTATATAACCTATTGGTATAATTGGTTTTTTATTTTCCTGCTTTATTGAGATATAATTGACAGATAATGTTGTGTAAGTTTAAGGCGTACAATGCGACAATTTGATACACATATATATTGCAAAATGTTTACCACAATAAGGCTAGTTAACACATCTTTTACCTCATGTAATTGCCATTTTGTTGTTGTTGTTATGGTGAGAACATCAAAGCTCTACTCTCATAGCAACTTTCAAGTATACAATTCAGTATTGTTAACTATAGTCCCCGTGCTGTACATTAGATCCCAGAACTTATTCGTCTCATAGCTGGGAGTCTACACACTGACCAACATCTCCCCATTTTCCCTACCCTCTACCCCTGGCAGCCGCTGTACTACCATCTGTTTCTATGAGTTCAATATTTTTAGTTTCCACATACAAGTGAGGTCATACAGTATTTGTCTTTCTCTGTCTGACTTAGTTCACTTAGCATAATGCCCTTAAGGTCCATCCATGCTGTGGCATAATTGTTTTATTTTTATCTCAGCCCCCAGCATCAACATTAATTCATGTAGCTTTATGGTGCTCTTCAATAACTATTTCAGAATTTTCCTCTCTATCCTTAGAGATCTTTTTCTTTATTTCTCTCACAAAATCATTTGGACCACTTGACACTGACATTTAGATGTTTCAGTCACCTCAAACTCAGTGTGTGGAAAATATTTTTGAACACCCCATCTCCATTAAAAATGCTCCTCCTTTGATGTTCTCTATCTCTGTTTCACTCTTGTACAGTTCCAATCTATGCTCTCAATATTTAGAACATGTAAACCTGGAACTCTCCCGTCTGCAAAGATTCCGTTTCCCTGTTGGAAAGTCCAAATGGTTAGTAGTCATACTACTGCATGGGCAGGCTCCTCCCTAACTGTCTCTCCAGCCTCATCGTGTACTACTTCTCACTCTGCCAATCTTTCCACCCATCTTTCGTTACTTCTGATTACCCAGGGTCTTTGCACAGGCAGTTTTGTCTGTTTTCCATCACACCCATCTAACATCTTTTCATTCTTCTTTTCTTAACTAAAATATCCCTTCGTCCAATGAAATCTCCACTGACTGCTCTCCAACAGACTAGGTTGGGTCTTCCTGTTACACAGGATAAAAAAGTTGCAGGTCTCAATTAGAATTATTGATTAACATCTCTTTCCTACCCTCAAATTAGGCTCCATAATGATAGTGTCTGGGTCCATTTTGTCCACTCATAGATTCACAATAACATCCATGGAAAAAAGTGAATGAATGACTTTCAATCAGCCTGTTTGCTATGTTTTACAAACTGTAATTATTGCATCTTTACTGTGACTTACAGTGGTAGGATTTTCTTTCCTCAGAGAAGACATAAATAACTGCTACCCTTCTATTATCTCAGTTTCATGCACTCTGCTCTTGGATCATTATCTCCTATCTTTCCAGCTCACTCCCTCTATTAATCCCATTCCATCAAAATTTTGTCCTTGTACCCTGAAGCTGAATGTGACCAAAGAAAATCACTGACTGTTCCTACTTTAAATTCAGGACCACAAACCTCAAAGTAGACCCTTAATTCCGGCCAGCAATCACAGTACATTTCCCAAGGCTCCTCACCCTCCACTCTCCTGGAAGATTTTCTCACCTCTTCCTTTCTCAGACTTTGAATATTTCCCCTGTGGCCTTCCCTCTCAGCTGACACCCTTGCTTCCTTCTCCATTAGGAACACTGAAGCATTCAAAGGAGAACTTCCCTAGATCTGATCACCACATCTACCAACCTACCAGCACTTGGCCCTAGAAGCTCTGAGTAGATTGATCCATGAACTGCCTGTGCACTGGATTCAAGCCACCCTTCCACTGATGCATTTGACCTCAGCTCCTCCCACTCACTTAAAGACATTGCTCCCAAAGTTCCGCACCCTCCATTATTATATTTTCCTTGTTTACATTATTGTTTCCAATGATACACAAGCATGATGTTATTTTTCTCATCTTAAAAAAAATTAAAACTTTTCTTGACCCTACTTTCCCCACCAAATACAGTCCCATTCTTCTGCTCTTTGCAGCTGTCGTCTTCACCATCTCCAGTTCCTCACCTCTAATCATGTCTTACCCTCCCTGCTTTCCCCTTCCCAGCCAGACTTTGGATGGTCCTTCCATTGCCACTCTGCTTATTCAGGTCACAAGTCACTTCCATGTTACTAAATCTATTGGTCAATTATCAGTCCTTGTCTTACTTGATCTTCTCTGCAACAGTTGACGCAGTGGATGACATCCTTCTCCTTAATACCCTTTCCTCACCTGACTTGTAGAAATCTGCACCCTCCTGATTTTCTTCCCCCATCCCTGCACTCCATCTTAGTCTCCTTTACTGCTTCCTCCACCTGATCTATGCCTCTTATTGTTGGAATGCCCTTGGGCTCTGTCCTTTGTTCCCTTTTATACCTTTATTCACTCCTTTGATGAACCCATGGCCTTAAATTCCAATTACATGCTGTTGACTTTCAAATTTATATCCTTAGCCTGGTCTTCTTTCATATATGCAACTGCCCACTCAACAGCAACATGATACTCCAAACTTAAACTTGTCCCAAACTGACCTTCTGTCCTTCGGCTTCTAAATCCACTCTTTCTACGTTGTTTCCCATTTCAGTTAAGGGCAGCTTAGTCCTACTTGTTTAGACCAACAGACTTTTAGTCATTCTTGAATCTGCCAGAAATTTTGGTTCAAACTCTAAAATATATTAAAAACAATCAATTCTCTTCATCTCTCACTGCTATTTTTCTGGTGTGAATGGCCATCATCCTTCACCTAGATTGTTGCTATAGTGTTTTCACTGGTCTCTCTGCCTCCCTATAATACAGAGTCTATACCTGACACAATAGCTGGGCTGACATTTGGTGAAACAATTAGATTTTGTCAGTCATCTTCTGAAACCCCTGTAATGGCTCCCTAACTTACTTAGAAGGAAGCCGAAGTCCTTACATAATAGCCCACAAAATCCTCTATCATCTGCCTCCACTTACACTCTGACCTCTTCTCTGGCTACTCTCTTCTCACTCACTCCATTGAAGCCCAGTGACCAGCTTGCTTTTCTTTGAACATCTAAGAACGCTCCGTTTTAGGGTCTTTCACTGGCTATTCCCTTTGCCTGGGACATTCTTCTCTCCAGATAGTTTCACGTTTAACTCCTTCCCTCCTTCAAGTCTTTGATTAAATGTGACCTCCCACTGGCTTATCCTATTTATTTCTTTATTACCTCTTTTAAAATTACAACCCACCCTTCCTCACACCAGTGATTCCTCTTAATCTAGTCTCTTTATTTATACCATTATCAGATACTGCCATACATATTTTATCTATTTACTTAGTATAGTTTATTGTCCGGCTCTCTGATTAGAATTTAATCACCATAAGATCACAGATTTTGATTATTTTTGATCATTGATGAATTTTACGTCTCTAGACGAACGGCTGCGACAGTAGATATTTATTGAATGAACTAGTGACTAAAGGATTGCTTTTTTTTTCCTTGTTAGAAAATCATTGGCTTTTATAGTAAAATGTGTTCCCTATCTTAAATGAATTAAAATATACATAAAGAAAAAACCAATCACAGCAAAACGTACGGTTCTGAAACAGTCATAGTTTTCTCTACTTTTAAACTTCTTTCTGTGCATCTAGATGTAATGGAGATGGCAGTTGAGACCATCCCACCTCTCCTCTCCTGCACGGCTGTGTGCCCTCTCTCCTCCCACCAGCATCACTTTGACATGGAACTCAGCACATTTACACGTTCCCTAATGGATCTGCTCACACAAATGTCGGTGTGAGCAATGAAGCCTTTAAAAGGAAGAATGCTAAGGGAGTCACAATAGAATCTCAAAATCTCTTTACACACGTCTATTCTTTGATGCTCCTTCTAGGCTTCAGTTGTCACCAGAAATTTCTCTTTTGTACTTTTCCTATAGCACCCGGTCTTGTCGGCTGCAATCTATCACTTACCTCCCGTTAAGTTCAAATTCTTTTTTCCTTAATTTTGCAAAACAATCCAGGTCTGTTCTATTTTTTATGTTGAAGTTGATATATCAAAACCCAAGGAAAATATCAGCGAAACAAAAGACACTTTGATTAAAGGGCCCATTCTCTTCAGAAGGCAGCTGGTTTTATATACCAAATCTTTCCCTTGCAATCTCTCTTTAAAATTTACAAAAATAATTTTCTGATATCATGTGTTCTTCTAAAATATGAATTTTTTAATGCAGTATGTGATGCAACTTATTTTGCTAAAGTCCTATTGTTGGACACTTATGCTATTTGCCTACACTGACAGTTTTTGATATGAGTATGTGAGGTTTCCTATTTGCTTTGATTATCTTAACTGATATTTGATATTACGTTATCTATATGCTATATAGTATATTGTTTTTAAGTGGTTATTGTTTTCCTTCTTTTTTGGTCTTTTGCTGTATTGGCTACTTTTCATTTTTTTCTATTCATTTAGAAGACATATACTTTGTTCTCATTTTAGTAACATCTCTTTTTAGATAACTAAAACTTGACTATTATTTTCTTCAAATATTTGTCATATATTAACTACCTCCATGTATTATAGTAAATTCAACTTGCCTTTTTTCTTCCATCTCTTCCCCATTTCATTTCCAATTTTTGTTACTAAAATCTGAACTTTGTCTATCATTTCATATTTTTATATCATATCTTGTCTTTTGAGATATTTTTGTATTTTATTAAATTTTTATAATGAATTAATATTTATTCAGTTTTTTATTTAAATAGTTTTATTTCTAAGAGACAATTCCTTTATACTATGCTCAGCTAGGAAAATTCTTGTACCTATCTCGTAATCCACATGGGTGAAGGTTTTTCCGGGTATATACTTAGGGGTGGAATTGCTCTATCCTGAGTATATGAATGTTTAATGGATACTCTCAATTATTTTCTTAATATTACATTCCTATCAGAAAGGTACTAACAATTCTATTGGCTATCACATCTTCAGAATTGGTATTGTGAGACTTTGTGAGTTTGTCAATTAATGCTAATATCATTATCTCATTATAGGCTTGATTTGCATTTCCTTGACTAATGAAGTGGAGCATTGGTTTATATATTTGTTGCCCATATGCATTTCCTCCTCCATGAAATACCTTTTATAGTTTTTGTGTTTTTCCCCATTTTAACTTGGGTTATTTAAGCTCTTCTTATTGGTTTGTAAGATTTACTTATATAACTTGCTACTAACACTCTGTTCGTCATATATGTTGTAAATATCTCCAATTTATAGCTTACCTTTTCACTTTTTAAAGACTTTTTTTGATAATAAGTTATTTAACATAGTACAAAAT
The DNA here is from genome assembly GCF_021613505.1 of Equus quagga. Taxonomy (NCBI): domain Eukaryota; kingdom Metazoa; phylum Chordata; class Mammalia; order Perissodactyla; family Equidae; genus Equus; species Equus quagga. The sequence continues at coordinate 28,438,344 of NC_060267.1, read as the reverse complement.
ACAATTTATTTGTCCTTTTTTTTTAATGTGGAGCATATTTTATGTCTTAAGAAACCATTTCCTCTCTCTAAATCATTTGTACTTTATAATAGAATTTTGAAAGTTTTTGTTCAACATTTAATGACATTTAAAGTTGAATTTATTATGTGGACTGAAAAGGAAATCCTTATTTGTACTTTTCCTTATGACTAACCATTCTTACAGCTGAAATTAAACAGTCACATTTTCCCCCTAAGCCTAGCATGCCTCCTCTGTCATGTATCTAATTTCCGTATCTACTTGACATATTTTTACTTTATTTTACCAATTTGTCTATCTTCCCACTAGTATCATACTGTCCTAATTAACTTCAGAATAAGTCATGACGTTTTTAGAGTAAGTCTCACCTCTTCTGATCCTTCCTTCTTTTTCAGTAGAATGGCTGTTCACAGACTTTCACTTTTCCATTTGCATTTAAGAATCAAGTTCCATTAAAACAAAACTTGTCAAGTTCCATTAAAACAAAAATGAAAAACTCATTGGGGTTTTGATTGGAGTTGCTTTGAAACTTTGAGCTGCTTTCGATTAATTTGAAGGCAATTTAAATCTTGGTATTTTTAAGATATTCTAAAATTGTGGTGGGCAATTTCTAAGAAAGTAGAAAGTCTTGGCCTGGTGTGCCTACCCTAAGGTCATGCAGATATCCCGTTTGGTCTTCTAGAGCTTTATAGGCTTAAGATTTACATTTAGGTCTGATGTATCTGAAATTAATTTTTATGTATGATATGAGGTACAGGCCAAATTATGGTTTTTTTTCTTATGGATTTCCAGTTGTTTGGGTACCATTATTTTCCCCTTTAAGATTCATTTATGCTTACTGTGTAGGATATGAGATGTATAGAGATGCATTTTCCAGAAGTGGATCTAACAGCACCGTGTAGTAGAGAGTGGCTTCGATAAGAATCTGGAGGCTTTTAAACCAGTTAGCAAGATTTATAAAATGCACACAAGAGGTTTCATGGCCTGAACTAGGGTAGTGACAATCGAACAATAATTTAAAATGAGATATGATTAGCAGGAGTCTTTAGAAGTTGAGCTTATGTACTGTGCTCCTTCTCGTCTCTTCCTTTCTTTGCTCTTTTTTGTCAGGTTAGTGTCAATTTGGCATCTAACTCCTTTCTTCTTAGCAAGTTGTTCTGCACACATACTTATCTTATGGCTTTAAAAAATATTTATCCCATCCATGGACTTCAGCTATTAATGATGGGAATGATGTTGACGACAAAAACTAGTAGCTACTATTTGCTTAGTGGTTTACATATTACAAAAATGGCACGTACATTAACTAAGTGGTAGGTCAGGCAGATACAATGAGTTTGAACTAATAGATGAGTAAAGATTACTGAGGGTTATATGTCTTCATCTTGATGATTTGACGAAAGAGACAAAAAAGCCCTGAAGTCCTCCTATGTTTCATAGCATGTTGAGTGTGTTCTACTAAAAAGCATCATGTGCTGACTTGAGCATGTAATTTGAGGGCCAAAGACCTAGATTTGAGCCAGTCCCACTGTCTCCTCTATGACCTTGGGCTTTCATTTAACCTCTTTTAACCACAATCACCATCTCTGTAAAATGGGAGTGATAAAACCCACAAGCCTTGTGGTAAGAATTAAGAAACAGTAAATGTGAAAATATTTTATAATTGTATAAATATTAGTTTTTATGTTGTATGACATATAGGGAATAAAAGTGCAGACTTTGGAATGAGTTAACCACGTGGTCAAAACTGCTCTACCATTAACTACATGTATATCCACTTTGGTCAGACCCTCAATTTCTCCAGCTTTAAAATTGTCATTACAAAACATCATAGGAATTTTGTACAGATTAGGGATAAGGTATGTAATGAGCATAGTGCTTGGTGCATTGTACATTTTCTGTATGTTTTTGGCATTAAGCCCAATTAAAAAAAAACCTTCTTCAATTCTTTTCTTTTTGAGGAAGATTAGTCCTGAGCTAACATCTGTTGCCAATCTTCCTCTTCTTTTGCTTGAGGAAGATTAGTAGCCCTGAGCTAGTATCTGTGCCAATTTTCCTCCACTTTATATGTGGGTTGATGAGTGGTGTAGGTCTGTGCCTGGGATCGGAACTTGCAAACCTGGGTCGCGGAAGAGGAGCATGCTGAACTTAATCGCTGTGCCACAGGGCTGACCCGGCTCCTTCAATTCTTGACTCTAGCCTTCAACAGCTTTTGGTTGAGCTAACTGTAGCTTTCGGTACCGCTTCTTTCTCGTTATTCAGTAATTTAAGGTGGTTCGATTTGTGAGCTCCTGGTGGCACCATTTACACAGACGACAGTGTGATCGGTGCCTTCTGTGTTGTGCAATTTGGTAGGCTGTTCATATCTTGTGTTCTCAATATGATTCTTATCTATCAGCTCCTTCACTTTCTGGTTTGAGTTTCTGTCACTGACTCAGGTCTGGCTTCTCATTTAAAGTAAAATTTTAAGTCATGTATGTTCTAAAATTTATTACAAAAACAAAAACAAAACTGCTCATGATAAAACACACAAGCTGAACATTCAGATTCACTAAGTGCATTCACAGTGGGAATTGATTTCATTCACATGATTTATACTCATATTTGGAAGTTTGGATGATTTTCTCATTTGGAAGAAAGGTGGATTTAAAAAAAATCTGCAACTGCAGCATGAAAATGGAAACTGTCTGTCAAGTGTCCTATTTGTGGTTACTATTTAGATTTTTGGTTTTGTTCTCTGTTGACACTGATGGACATATCTTTCATTTGTTATGTATCATTTTATGAGAGTGGACAGAATCAAAACTGTTCAAATTTTGTACAAAAAAGAATTTCAAACAATAGCATAAATAGTGGCTTATTCGTGAAGAGGATGTTTTCAAATTCTTTCAGATACATCAGTGGTGACAGCCCAAAATTATCTAGAAAATTGTCAAGATAACGCATGCTTTTCAAGAGACGATAACTTTTGATTGCTCTTTGCTTTATATTTCTCACATATATATTTCAATATATATTTTTCCTTCATATATGTTGTATAAATTGCTTTTACCAATTATAATCTAACATTAGGCTTTCTGCTTTGTACATGGAGATCAGTTTGAGACATAGTCATAAGAAAAATTTGTCTGCATTAAAAAAAATGGAATAAAACCCTCTAAAAATCAATATGGAAAAAAATTCCAACAGAAGAATAGGAAAAGACTTAAACAATGAAATCCAAATTGCCAATCAATATATGAAAAGTGATCAAGACCACTAGATGAAAAAAATTAAAACATTCATAAGATAGCATTTTTTGTAACGTTCAAAATGGCAAAGATTCCAATAATCACGATGCCAAGCATCAGCTAGGGTACTTGAAAACTCTCATATATTGTACCCGGGAATAATAAATTTTAAACCAGTGTGAATATAAATATGAACACTTTCTGGGGAGATATTTGGAAATACAAATAAAAAATCTTTAAAGGTACCATTTCACTGCTTTTTTTCAGAAGCAACTTAGATTTCATTCAGGCTTCCCACACTTTTAGGATGTGGGGACTTAGAAAAGGCCAAAAGAGTCAAATCATCGACTTTTCTTTATCCTGCATTCTATGCAGAGGCATAGACTTATTTACTTGCTGTTTCTTATGAGTTGTATTTTTTTTAAACAATGACTCTAGGTACAGACATCTGGTTTGTCAATGGTTGTGATTTCCTTTGAGTGAGTGCGGTGTTGACTGCCTAAAACTAGTTGCTACACTTACACTCCTCATGAAAATCTTTTTGAAAATTTGAGGCAAATCAGAAAGAAACAAAATAACTGGCCTATCCCAACCACTGAATGACCCGCTAAGGTATTTACAGGGACCTTTTGCAGATGAAACAAATGTGGTTAATATGTGTAAGTGGCACTTTCCTCTTTTAACACTTGACTAATAATTGTTTCATTATTCCTTAGTGGGAGTAATCCAGGACCTTAAATTGATAATTTTGTGAAAAAAAGGTATGCATTAAATGAGGTTTTTAAGATATATTCAGTTGCTCGAATTATTGAATTGTTGATAAATAAATTACCCTGCTCTCTAATGAGTGCCATAAATAACGACTATTAAAGAAAAACTTCACAACATAAAGTTCTCAAAATTAAATCTGTAAAAGCTATTGTCTTCAAAGACAGACAAAAGTAATTTATAATCACTTTATTTATTTTTCAAAATACATATGAAACAGTAAAATTATATTTCAAGTGCTTTTCCATTTTCTTTTACAAAAGTAATCATAAACTGTACACTTCATAACAGCATTGAGGTTTCATTGTTACATAATTCATCTGAACCTGACAAATATGTTCACACGTTCTAAAGAAGACATTGTAAAAATACTGAAATGTGTAACATCTTTTAAAGGTGGCTGCAAAACATTTTTTCTAAGTAATACAATTATATGCTGTCAAGTTTCACAAATGGCTGGTTACCATGTACAAAAGCCAGAAACACGAATTTCAAAAGATTGTAAAACTTTTGTTCTATAATACGGAAGTCAAAGATATTGATTTGAACAATGGCTACGTATTACATCACAAACTTCATTTAAAAAGTCACCTTATGAACAATGACCGAAGGATACAAAAGAAGATCGAATATGATGGATCCAAATTATTCAACATCATGTATGAAATGAAAAATTTTGGTGGTTTCTGCCAGTTTAGAACAATTGGCAAATATCTTGGACTACTTGTTAGCAGAATCACCACATTTACAGTGTGAGGCTGTTCTTTCCTATCTTGTCTTCTTCATTCTGAAATGAAAGTCTTGCTTCATGGTGTCCATAATTTATCCACATTTTGCAGGTGGACCCGATCACTTCTCTCAGTTGGAAGGGTCAATAAGAAGTTAATGTGAATGACTTGAACTTGGATTGGACTTTTGGTTTTTAAAAAACTATAAATGCAAATATTTTGTATATTAGAGTTGGTATACCTGCTTCTTTCTTATAATTTATGAAGCTATTCACACTGGAGATTACTGTGTTTTTTACATGAGAGGCTTAAATGGCCTTTCCAAAGAAAAAATAAAAAAATAATAAAACCCACATAACAATCTATATAGACATAAATAGAATAAACCATGCAATTTTTATAGAGAATGATTCTGTGACCATTTTGTATACAGCCTTAGGGATTTTAGCTTTTTATTTTGGTTCACAAACTTTACTCTACAGCAAAATCATAACCAGACATATGTCCCTGTGTTGATGTTCAGACTGGGAAAATAAAAACCAATTTTGAAAGAGATAACAAAAACAAAAATCCACTGCATTAAGCTTCCAACATTGAGACTTAACTTCTCTTAACAATTTTTGACCCATTTTTATAATATGCATTGTTATCCAATAAATTGTTCTTGAGGGAACAAAAACAGGAAATTGAATAATTGAAGTCCAACACCCTGTACAGTAAATGAGGATTCTGTGCACAGCAGATGCAAATCACAACAAAATTTCCAAAGAAATGGCCAATTTTTACCCTTTCATGACAAGATCAGGCATGATTTTCTCTTTGGAGAGGGCTCTCATGACACAAGTGAGCTTAGAAAAAATTATTGCCAGTTTGAGATGGAAACATTTCCATATAAATACCTTCTGCATCGCTAGCTCTATCAATAGCAAGTCATTTCCGGTGTCTCAGTATAGACAAAAAATAGGATTATCAATTCTTCCCTGCAGGAGTTTATTTAAATCATTTCAGGCATGAAGCAGCTTATCTTTTCTCTTAAACATCTTATTTTTTCAATCACCATTTCTAGCATTCAAAATGTTTGCATTCAATAAATCCTTAAGTCCCACCTCAGCTCTTAATTTAGAGCTTTCTTTTTGAAGTCTCTATAACATGATACAGACTTTTTAGGTCATCAAGTCAAACCCTGCTTACCTAGCTTCATGATGAACAGGGTGAAAAGGAAAACAAGGTTTTACTTTGATGAGAAAACACTTGAACTGAATATTAGTTAACTGCCACTGTTCAAATATACATCTTTTTGGTTAACTGTTAATGGCAGATGACAAATATTACCAAGGCATCTTTTATTAAATTACCATTCACTTTAATTAACACAAGATGGAATCAAAGTAGGAAAAGTCTTCTAATGAAATAGGAAATTCTTACCTTAAAGAGTTCACTGAATAACACATTGGAAACAGCATTTAGTTTAATTAGCTCTATTTCCCATGTAAAATATAAACTCACTATTTTCTTTTAAATAATGGGTTTTAATAGGTTCAGATGAATCTTATCCTGAGCGATGTCATTGGGTAAGTACTAAAATGCTGTGTCATGGGTTCTTTATTAGAGAATTTAGTTTCCACTAAAAGTTAAAACACAAAGGAGTTCTTTTTTAATTTTGCATCCAATATCTGTATTTCCATATGTTTTAACATCTCTTTTTGACTACCGTTTAGTTACGTAGATTCTTACTTTAAATTATTTTACTTTTCTGTGTTTTTGTATCGTTTCTTATTGGCAGCAATAAATTCTTAGCCTAAAAGCTATAGAAGTTTAGATCAATTTAAGTACATCAGGACAACCAGAGTTGCTTTAAGACCAAATTGTCAAGGAAACAGGTCTCCAAATTTTCTTTAGATTTAGTAGAAGTTGAATGACTTTCTTAAATCCTTATCAACTTTAGCTTTTTCTTTTTAAATAATCAAGTAATTAAATTACCTGGTCTTAATTGCAACTAAGGTGGCAAGAAATATCAGCTGGAGCTCCCTGAAAACAGACGTTCCGAGATAATATCAAGTGTTCTTTTTAAAGGAGTAAAGAAATGCTCATACGTTCGATGTTGAGATTTTGTGTCCCTTTATTTGTAATAGTCTTTGGCTCTTTTGCTAACTCATTCTGAAATACGTTACATTTTGTTTTATGAATGGTGAAAGTTGAGAAAGGAGTGGAAGTTTGGCTTTTTCATTTCTGAAGTGATTAATCATTAAATAAAAGCCTTATGAAATGGATAGTCCTTTATGGAGTCTGCAAAGTTTAAAATAATAAATATTTTAGGAGAATAAACACAGGTGAAAATGTCAGTTAAATATCACAACCAAACAGGTTCAAATATATTTGCTTTTATCGAAAACCTGAGCGAGTATTGATGGGTCTGGTCTCCCTGCAGTAACTGGAACACACACACGCTCCCCAAAACTGTGTGGGGAAGGGTGCGCTCGCCTCTGGGTGCCCATCTCTAGTTCCCTGACATAGTCCTCATGATATCTTTTACGGGACTGTGAATGTATTAAAATCACGAGTTTTGCATGTAAAGTTAAGTACCAGAAACAGGGCTGGCCTGACAAAGAAAATTAAAATGGTCAAGAAAAATACTAGTCAGAAACCAGTGTAAAAACAGCATCAACCGTTCAGATTTTTGTGAGAAGATGATATACTTCACAAACACAAATGTTCTTTTCAAATTCAGTTTCCTCATTCCCCTGATTACTTAGTGAATCGTGTAAAATAAAAATGTTAATTAATTAATTAATTAAAAAACCCAAAAGAACACCAGTGTTATTATGCTAATGAGTCAACACTGGCTCCTTTTTCCTAGACTAATGTTTGGCAAGTCCCTGGATAAGTCCCTGAAATTAGGTATTCACTAGATACCTAAGCTGCGACTTCATGATGTGCCAGTGCTGTCATTAAAATGTGGTGTCCCACACAATGAATGGAGGAGATCTATAACATTAAACCTTATTTTAAAGACTGAAGTAAAAACATTCCACCTTCAATCACAAGTAGAAAGAGGATCAGTCATGCTTGTATGGATGTGTGGCTGTGTAGAGTGAGGGTGTGTTGTACTGAAAGTGGTAGGATTCCCTTTTTATAACATGAACTATTGTTTTAAATGATCATGCTTTATCAATATGAGGGTAAATGTCCCTCATGTATTGCATGAAAGATGGGTGGTGGTGAATTTTCTCTCCTTGATCTCTCTCACAGGATTAACAAATACTCTCGCGTAATGAGTTTATTCTAATCCCTAGGAAACTTTTTTTTTTTTGAGGAAGATTAGCCCTGAGCTAACATCTGCTGCCAGTCTTCCTCTTTTTGCTGAGGAAGACTGGCCCTGAGCTTACATCCCTGCCCATCTTCCTCTACTTTATATGTGGGACACCTGCCACAGCATGGCATGCCTAGCGGTGCAATGTCCACACCCGGGATCAGAATCGGCAACCCCTGGGCTGCTGAAGCAGAACATGTGAAGTCAACTGCTGTGCCACTGGTCAGGCCCCCCTGGGAAACATTTTTAAAAAATTACCTTAAAAACTTACTTTAATCTACAATCCCCGTATTAAAATCTCCTGGCTGGCTAGTCATTTGCATTTTTTCATCACATATTGGCTTTTTCTCCATAGGAGGCAAAGAAAACACGAGGTTCTAAGAATGAATAAAAAGTCCTTAAAATATGTTTTCAGGTGAAAATAATTATTATACTCACTTAGGAAACATAGTTGCTAATGAAATATAACCTGCAGCTATATCTACTAATAAAACAATTGACTCCAATAATGCCATTTTATTAAGAGTATAACTTTTGTCTTCCCATTTGACAATTTTTATTTCCCAGTAAAACAAATAATTCCAAAATAGAAGTGTTATCTGAAGTCACTCTGTCTACAGTAAATGGTTCTTCTAGGCTTGATAAGGTAGCCAGGTATTTTCAAACAGTTTTCTTCTATTATTTCTAAATTAGAAAATGTTAGCTAGAAATACTTGTTTTCATTAGGATGGTACAAGCATTTTTGAAAAATTTTAGGGAATTGTGTTGCTTTTAAAATATTAATGTGGAAAATATTTACATCTTAATTAACAGTAATACCATCATTATGAGAGAGGCCAGCAAACTAAATGTCAAGGCTTTTAAAAATTTTTTTTTAATATTTAGAAATAAGAGATATTACTAAAATCAAAATTTTATAATTGTTGATAAAATTTTCTCATTCTGATGAATGTGTTTTTATAGTCTAAGTGCATATTTTCTTGCCTTTCTTTGCTTCTTTTAACCTCTTATCTTGGAATAAGCTTGAAATATGCACTATCCATAATACACATCTCAAAAGTAAGGTTGGGGTCATTCAATATAGTTTAGATATAGATATAGGGCCCGGAAATGAGACAATAAAAAGTTCACCTGATTTAAAAGAAAGTTCCATCATGTAAAAACATTTGCATAGTTTTTAGGACTAGTGGCCTGATCCTTGATCCTTATGAAGGGAAATGCCTTTCATGAAAGGACTGTGGGTCTGGGCCTTTAGAATTCTTTGTTTATTTTTATTAAATGTTGAAGTTATATTATTTATGGTATATTTCTATAATTTGCTGAAAAATAAGTCATCCTTTCTTGAAGAAAATACCTAATTCTAATGATTAACTTCTGATTTGGTTTAAAAGTCACCATTACTGTGTACAATCTAAATGACAATGAGCACAGACATTTATTGTACCTTTGGTGTCTATTAGTATCATCTATCAGAAATACAAGATCTACGTCATAGCTTCATGTCACAAAATATATGCCACAGTACTTAACCTTACGAACACTTAAAAAAATGAATGACTTCTGACTCTATTCTTTCAGGAATACTAATGCTACATTTGAGATTAAGATTATTAGAATTTTAAAAATGTCAGTAAAACAGTGCAACAGATGTTTGAACTAATGTAACATTAAGACAGTATAAAATGGTAGCCCAAATGGCTCAACCTCCATTTTCCAGCTACTAAATATTACTTCTTAAATTTATATTCAAAATGGTTCTTTAAATTATAGTTCCATCTGTATGTTTTAAAGAACAAGCTTGAGAGACAAAGTTTTGAGTTTGGCAGAGCCAAGCCTTACCAAGAAAAGAATTTGCTGAGAATGAAAGAATATATTATCAGATGGGTAACATTAATTTGATAGCACAAATATTTTAATGTTGTGTAAGTTAAGTCTGAAATTTCTGTTAAAGTTTTTATAGAACCATGTGCACACCTAGAAATAAACATCATTGTAACAAAATCAAAACCATACATATGTGACATGTGCTCCTGTATACAATAGCAGCATACACTATATTCAATTTCAGATTAGTATGGGTTCTTTCTAAAAAACATATTTCTTTGCTTATGAAAACAATTACAACTTATTAAAACACTCTTTGTGCTAATAGGCATATGACACGAAGAATAAAATGCCTTCTATAAGTAAGGACTATTTGTATTCAAGTAAAATATATCAAGATGTCCAAAGTTAATAAACAGACAAAAAAAGTAAATGAAAAATTGCACAAGTTTGTTCATTATCAAGATGTATTTTAAATGAGGAAATCAAACCGTCCGCTTTTTTTCTGATCTGATGAGCACATGATCCTGGGTCCTGATTATAATGGTCTTATTTTGGAGGCATTACGGTGTGGGAGGTGGTTTGGGAGATGGACAGGATCCTTGACTATCAAAACTGGTCGCCCGGCCAGGTAGCTGAAAGACAGTAATTTCATAACGTATGATCTAGTGTAAAAAAAATAATAAAGAAGGTAATTGTTCCTACTTTTTACTAGTGAATATTCACCCACAATATGTAAGTCTCTGAAGAAAAGATAAATGTAACTCTTCCTGCCCTTCAAATTCACCTTCTTAGGTAGCATGAGGGGGCACAAACGTGTCACAGAGATGTCAGCAGAGCATGGTACACAGATGGCATGCAGAGCGGCACTGTACAGGTAACGATTCATGACTGCAGATTCATGTCACATTGTAGGAGAGGCTTTTAGTTCTTACCATAGTGGGAGGAATTACTCGGTAAAGGCAATAAGAGGTTCTAGACACAAGAGAACGCATTCCACTTACTCTAAGACAGGAGGTGATTTTTATAGGAGCAATTAATGAGACGAGAGGGGCTGAATTTGGCAAATGGGAGCCAGAAATGATGAAGAATAATTTCTCACAGTCCCTAAATATTATTAGTATTTAAAAAATTTAATTACAACAGAATAAACTTTTGATTATTTAGGTAGAAGTAATAAGATTTTCTAAATGATGCTTCAGTCTCTGTCCCACTAATTTACCCAGCTCTTGAATAATTGTTCCCTTCTCATTTTAATCCCTTCTCTGGCAACAAAACACATAATTACACACCCATCACTTTCCTACAATGCAAACTCCACCCAGTTCTTAGGTCTCCAGTCCACATGTTCCGTTTGACCAACGAGTGTAGGTGCAAGAGTTGGAAAAAAGGAGCTATTTGCTGAGGAAAGCACATTTACATAATCTTTTAGTCCCACTTGTCCTCAGATACCTAGCTGCTAGAAAAATACCTGGAATCTTCTTCTGACATTCATATTGTAGCTTATTCTTCCTTTAGATCCTATAATGACTGAAAAGTGTTCACATATTCTCAGACACAAACACATGGCTATTCCAATGCTTCCTTTCATCAGATAAATGTGTAACTGCTTATTAAACAGTCATAAGTAATTATAATATGGTTTGGGTCATATAACCCTTGCCCTTTCATTAGTTAAAAGTCCTAGCACACATTGTCTCATTTTCCCCTATATATCACTCCTATATATCCCTGTATATCACGCATTTCTATTTTCATTAAATATGGACAAATGTAGTTATAGACAGAGTAAGTGGTCTTCCCAGGATTAGACAGCCAGAGGAGCAAGAATTAGAACTCACGTCTCCCTTCAGTGTGGTTCTCTGCCCAGCAAACTTTACTCTCATGTCTAGATTCTTAGAATTAATATTCACTTTTCAAAGTTTGAAGAAAAACAAAGATGAGAACCAGGAAAAGGATAGTAATTGATTAATAGGCAGTAGAGTATACTTTATAATTCAGACAATACACACTATTGAAATGAAAGACAACCTTCCCAAGGCTCGTTGAACTGTTTAGAGAATACACCTGTCTATACTGCTGAAGCACTCGAGGGGGAAGTGCTGTGTGAATGTGCATTGCGTATGTGTCTGTCTTTTATGATCCACAGTAAATGATGAAGTGAGGTAAAGATTTGGAACATGTATATATATATATATATATATATATACACACACATATGTATATATATGTATATATATATACACACACACACACACACATATATATATATATATATATATAAGCAGATATCTTCTCTCTGATGACAGTTCATCTCTGTTGTCTGAGCATGCAATATTTATCCAATGTTCACCAAATTTTCCCTGTAACATTCTGAGTAACACAGACAGGTCACATTTTTGTCACTAAGCTAAGATTAGAACCTGGGCCCACTAACATTTAGTTGTTTACACTGTACCGTGTCTTCCACTCAACCCAGTGCCTGGTGCCAGAACAAGAAGGAGATCTTACCCGTGGAGAGACAGCAATGCATCATCACTTACTATGTGGTTATCTTAACTATTTTTTTATTGAATTGCATCCTCTACTACACATCGTTTTGTCAACCCGCATTACCTCTCAATTAGTCAAGTCCTATGAATGATCTACTTTGTGATTCTTCAAGGGGCTCCAGCAATTGTCTTTGGGAAATAACTCATTCCATCTAGCAACATTCAGTGTATCGAGTAGACTACAACTACATCATGGCTAAAAATCCCGATAGAAACTGGTATTGATGCTTCTTCTGGTTACTAAAAGCATTAATATTAGTTTAATGAGAGCTAACATTGTGCCACACTCTGTGCTAAGCACTTAATATTCACCACTTTATTTAGTTTTACTCTATGGGTTTACTCTGAATACAGAGTAATAGCAGACATTTAGAGAGATGAAAGCAACCTGTGCAAGGGTCTCCACTATGTAGTCAGATGGCAGAGCCAGGCTTCAAACTCAGGCAAGCTGATGCCGCAATATTTTAAAAATCTGTGAGCACTGTACTTCCTGACCAGAGTTGGGGGAGATTCACTTGTCCCCTTACATAGATGAGTTATATTAGGTGACAGTGCCTCTATTTAGATATTCTGGGGAACTTCAGGTGATGTGGCTGTTTTCACAAAAGACAGGCATCAAAATTTAGTTTCCAGTTAGTAGTAGATTTGCTCAATTTCTCCAGCACCCATTGATGTACGTTTTCAGGCTATGCAAAGAAAATAATAGACTTGCAGTTTTTATGGGCTTATTGTCCATAAAATCCATTTCCCTAAAATTGTCTGGGTGACAAATGCTCAATGGTATCTACCAGAAACCCAGAAAGTTTATGGGTTTTTAAAATCTAACAAGGCACACAGAACTTTGAATACTGGGTGACAGAATCTGCAGGACAAAACCAAGAGAAATGTCTGTCTTGAAAAAATAGGTGAACACGTAAAACGCCAGAGAAATGTTAGCAGACAAATAGTATCTAACCAAAAGAGATAAAAAAGAGAGCAGATGTCAGGGAACCACAGAGCTTACCTCCAGCAAGGGGTGCCAGTGTGTTATTGGTTTTCGGTGGTAGGCCAGCATTTCATTCCAGTGGTCTCGCCCAAGACCCTCAGCATCCAGGCCTGTTCTACACACTCCAATGACCTCATTGTGTCCTACCCTATGATTAGGAGAATATTATACTTTCATTCCACCATTCAAAGAAAAATGGGGTTTCACGCATCTTAGCAGAACTTTAAGCATATGATTAAAACACTAGACTTTGTGACAGGTTCTAGATGATCCTGAAGATTCAACTACTTCAGGTCAAATGAAAAACCTTAGTAAACTAAGATTTATTAAACAGGAGCAGCATTCAAAAATGAATCTGTAAAAGGAGCACACACAAAACATTTCAGTGCTCTGTCACTTGAGCACATTTCACAATCATAAGAATAGTGTGAATGAGAAATGACCTATATGATGAGTTTCTTTCTTGGAAGCAGTCTTAAGTGTAAGTGATGTAAATCCAATCTTGTTCTTTCCACAGGGCTTCATGTTTTATAGTGACGCTCACATTTCTCACCAAGAGCTCAATACCCACCTTCTTGTATAAATGACCACATTTAATTGACTCTAAATGGTAGGTCAGTGAACATTACTTCTTGCACTGCAATTAAACCGGGCAGGGCTATGTTCAGCACCATGGCATCTGATTTATTATCGCATAGCACCAGAGTACACTGAACCACATTCCCATTTTCTCTTCATGGCCTGTTTTCACAGCAACAAATCAAAATAATAATGATAGTTAATATTTTTGAGAGCTTATCATCTACCAGACAGTGTTCTAAGTAATTTAAATGTATTGAGTCACGTAATCCTCACACCATGACCATGAGCATCATTATCATCTCATTTTACAGATAAAGAATTTAAACACCCAAAAGTTAAGGGACCCGCCTGCCTTGATACGTTTAATAAGAAGCTGAAGCAGGATTTGAATCAAGACAGCTGACTCAAGCGCACATGTGGTAAATTGCTTCTGAAGAAGGAAATGTAATTTAAAGGCATTTCTATAGGTTATTTTGATAGACATCTCTAAGGAGACTTTTGAGGTGATTTTGGGACATTTCATTACTTTCTTCCTGTCACTGATGTAGATATGTATGTTTAGTATCATTTTTCTCTATATGAAGTTTCCCAAACAAGCATATTTTTAGAAATAAGTGGGGCATATTTTGTTGTTTATTTTTACCTTCCTGTTTTATATATTGTCAGAATCCATTTCCCTAAAATTGTCTGGGTGACAAATGCTCAATGGTATCTCCCAGTCACTCATAGGAGAAATCAACAGGAGTAATTTTTGGCAAAGACAACAAGGGCTTCTGATGAAAACATTACAACAGTTTTAGAGTTTGAAATTTGAACTAATTTACCATTTCTTTCTCTCTGGACAGTGACAGCTTTTTTTTTTTTTTTAAATTGTGATATACACTAATTTCAAATAGATGGTACAAATCACTTTATTTTTTAGTGCTTCATTTTGCTAGCTCTGAGCCAGAGGATAGCATATTCATTTCTCTAGGTTATACAATCCTGGTTACTACTACTTTATGATACTATAAAATGGACACTCTTTGATTATTTGTATACATATGTTCTGTACCACTTGTATTACCAGTAGAACAAAAAATGTGGTAAGGCACTGTTGACTTTGTTGACAATTTTTCAGGTTAAACATACAGTATTCCTTTCCAAAAAGTTTATAAATATAAAAAGCAAAAACTAACAAGAAGAGTTTAGCAAGGATCAAATAAGAGATATGAACCTTTAGCAGGACAAGAGTTCAGATGAAGAGGTTGGTTAGCTGAGAAAGACACAGAATGTTAACTTGAGCAGGGCTGTAAAGCATGGTTGGGATGAGATACACAGAGCAGGGAGACAGCGTGACAGACAAGGGAAGAGTGGGAGGGTACAGGTAGGAGCTGCAGCAGTAAGAACTTTCCAAGCTGCACTTGGGAGCTGGCAATTAATTTTATGAAAGAAGTGAATCAAAGTGTGTGCGCTGGAAGAACGATCCACAAAGCAATGTTTAAAGATCGATGTGAAAGCATAAAGGCTGCGTCCCTACGGCCACTATTCACCTTCCACTCTTAACACTCAACTGTTCACAGTTCCATATCATGTCAGTATTTTACCAATGGGAAAAGTGAATCCCAAAAAGATTACATACCTTGCCCTTTCACACAGCTCGTTGATGACAGAGCTTGGATAAGAATCATGGTATCATATTCTATCCCAGTTGGGAAAACAAACTCTGTTGATTGTAATTTCAGTTGTTACTCTAAAGACTTCACAGTAGTGCTTTCTCTAATACATTCCATACTACTTCTGCACCCATCCTTTTACCATCCCCAGGGGTCCTGTCCTTCAACTTAAGAATGACTTCTTGGGGCTGGCTTGGTGGCACAAAGGTTAAGTGCGCACATTCCGCTTTGGCGGCCCCGGGGTTTGCCAGTTTGGATCCCTGGTGTGGACATGACATCACTTGGCAAGCCATGCTGTGGTAGGCGTCCCACATATAAAGCAGAGGAAGATGGGCATGGATGTTAGCTCAGGGCCAGTCTTCCTCAGCAAAAAAGAGGAGGACTGGCAGTAGTTAGCTCAGGGCTAATCTTCCTCCAAAAAAAGAGGAGGATTGGCAGCAGTTAGCTCAGGGCTAATCTTCCTCAGGAGAGAAAAAAAAAAGAATGACTTCTTTTGGAAAATAAATAATAAATATTATCACATGGAAAAAAATGAATTTTGAATGAATAATTCTTCCCTCTTATAATTCACTCTTTTTTTCTTTTTGCAGGGGAAGATTTGCCCTAAGCTAACATCTATGGCCAATCTTCCTCCTTTTTTCTCCTTTCTCCCCCAAATCCCCAGTACGTAGTTGTGTGTAAGTTCTTCTGGGTCTTCTATGTGAACTACTGCCACAGCACGGCTACTGACAGACAAGTGGTGTGGTTTTGTGCCCAGGAACTGAATCCATGCCGTTGGAGTGGAGTGTGCTGAACTTTAACCACTAGGCCATCAGGTCTGGCTCTTCCCTCTTCCGATTTAAACTGTTGTAGCAGTAAACAACCTAAAAAGCTAAATTTGGTCTGCAAATGACTAAACATGGCTGCTCTTCAGCGAGTAGAGAGATACACATACCTATCATAATCCATGACGGCAATGGAGAGGCTGACCTGGTCCACATTCTCCGGAGGGATGTCAAAAATAATGGCCTCATTGTACACAGGGTTTAGAGTGTTTTTCTTTGTAGTTGTTTTCCTCTTTTTTAATCTTCGACCCTCACACATCAGAGACACTTTGACATAAGGATCTAGGAGCGGGAAGGTAATTTATTCAAATGAAAGTAACAGTAAAAAGCATAAACAAAACTGTAGTGAATTGTTACTAAGTAAGAAAAGCGGTATATTAAGCCCTTTAGTAGTACCAGTTTTAAATTCAAATGACTTATCTGAGGGAATAGACTGTCTAAGACTTCTCGCTTTAAAAGGAAGCACTTACCTTCAATGAACTAGACAGGAATTAACTTGATCCCACTGTTTTTAATACAACGGAGAAAACTCACTAGTTTATCATGAGCCAGTCCAGAACTATAATGTGTCTTTTAGTCACAGCTATTTGAGGACACATTTTGTTAGAAGTGATTTCTAGGGAATGTCAACCCAACAAGCCAGAATAATTGTACTAAAGTTAATTTCTTTCAAAATGATTTAGAATAAGAAGACTAAAACTTGTGAAAGAGCAACACCGAATATGAACAAGTATACATAACCACAGTGAGTAGAAATTAGAAAGCAAAAACTATGCTAGAATTTTCTTCAGTTGTTGGAAAGGTACCAAAATGAGATGTTTCATTTTATAGTCACAGCATCAGCATTGATTCTCGATCAAGAGCTCAGACTAAAGAAATGATCACTACAAATAATTTATTAAACGCTCAACAGTATACAATAAAAAAGGCAATATTTGGCTTAAAGATGGCCACAAAGAAGTTTCCTGATATGACACTGTCTATATGATGCCAATGGAAAGAGAAAAATGTAGTTGGGCTATATTTTCATGGGTAAAAGGGATCAAATAATTGTGAACAAGTTCTGCCCCACCTGACTGATCTCTACTGCCTTAAGTAGGAAAAGTGTTAGAGTATTACAGAAAATTACATAGTATTATACAAAAGTTTCTTAAAGCCTTATTTTTTGTACCTTTATTAAAAAGGAGGCATAGCTTTGGGAGGGGGTGTTAGCATTGGGGTGAGTATGGTAGACGGTTAAAACAATCAATGTCTGCTCCATCCTCATTCATTTTTTTTTTTCTCATTCTGGTCACCCTCCAACTCTAGCACCACTCCCTCTTTCTCTCTCTTTCCATTGATGTAGTAATAAATCTATTTCTTTAGAATAAGCCAAAATCATGGCAATATTGATTTCTTTGAGCAAATGAATGCTTTTTAAGCTCTAGAAAAATGTATCTGTATATTTCATGAGCATTTCCACCAAGGGGCAAAAACATATTTTGTGGGTAGGAAGAGGGTATGGACAGGAAAACAAGGTGAAAAGGCAATGTTCAATGGCTGTTTCTCATTTATTTTTCAATTTTTTAAGAATAGAAAGTATGTTCTAAGGAAGAAGCTCACTTTTGTGATCCATCTTTGCGTATGAGCCCCAGGTCTAGGTCCCTTATGAACAATGGGAATGAGGCCTGCTTTATCCTTTGCTGCCCCCATCTTATCTCTCAGGACATCTCTCTTCTCGTGACAAGGATAATTTACGAGCCTGTTGTGAGAATTAATGAGGCAGTGTTCTCAAAGCATGCACTCCTCTGATGAAAAGTTTGATATAAATAAAAAGTAATCTTGCACTTAATTACAACTTTGATGCTGTTTGCTTGTCTCAAAATCTGATCTCTTTTGGTACATGGTAGGAAGAGTAGAATAAACAATAATTTGCAGAGTACACTGTTTATCTTAATTTCTTCAACATTGTTGACCCAAGACTTTTTCACCAACATAAATGTGGAATTTACTTGCTTTCTTTCCACCTTTATATATCAACTATGTATTGCAAATTTTAAAAAAATGAACTGGTAAAACATGACATAGTTCAAGAATTGAGATGGTAAAGATGTAGAATGAGAAGTCTCCCTCCCGTCTGTCCCCACACTGCTCCACTCTTTAGTTTTTGCATATCACTCCAGTATTTCTTTATGCAAATATTACAACATAAACACGTATTCTAAAAATCCCCATTCTTACACAGAAGGGAACATGATATCTATACTTATTTTTGTACTGCATTTTCTTGTTCATTAGTATATCCTGAAGCTCTCTCCACACTGGAACTTAGAGTTGTCTGATGTTTTTTGTAATACAAATTTAGTTTATTTTTTTTGTTCCGAAGAACCACAAAGTTACAGATGGTGGCCATGTCATCCTTTACTATACCTCCACTACTATTTCTTACTTCTGTTTAATTCAACAAATGTTTGCTGACCTCTCGACTCTGCCCTCATCATTTTTTCTTCCACAGAGCTATGCCAAAGTGCACATACTAAGTTATAATCATTCAGAACTGTAGTGATTTAAATGAAGGGATAAAAGAGCATATGTGGCTTTATCTCTTTATCAAAGTTAGCACAAGAGGAATTTCCTTCGAGAATGTCTTTAAGAAACTTTAGGAAGCATTCATTTACTTTATTATTTCTTTCAGTCCCTAGAGTTGGCCCAGTGAAAGGTGGCAAGAATGTAAGTGCAAATGTTGATGTTAGAACATGGATGGTTCTCTGCAGATTAGGTGAGAAAAATAAATTCAGTCTAAATATATCTTCATACGGCCCTCACACGTAGAGTAATGCAAGTTTGAAGTGAATGGCTTAAAGTCCAAAAATCTTCCTTTATAAGCAACAGACTACATAGCAATAGAGAAGTGGATGGAAAATTATACATTTTTGAGAAAGAAAGAAATCTGTAGAGAAAGAAAGAAAAACCCAAGTTCAGAGTCAATCTATTTGACACATTACATGATAATGTAAATAAAAGAGGTGATCTAAAGAACTTCATTTGGCAATCTCTTTTTCTACTTTTATTGTACCCCACTACAGACAAATGAACTCAAGAATTCAGTAGCCAAATAATCTTGGAGACATGGAATATTTTATTTGGGAATGTATTCTTGACACACTAGCGAATTGTGCACATACCTGATGAGCCAGTAATATCCATAGCCTTCAGATTTCTGCACTTGATGACTGTCAAGGTCATACGTCCAGCAGTTGGCAAATAACAAAGGGAAAACATGATTTCACCCAGGTCTATGCTTTCCTAGAAAGGCAATCGGTAGTTTAGTAATTCCAAGTATCAGATAGTTAAAACAAAATATAATTGAAGATGAGTGAAAAAATCACTTTAATAGAGTATTTGAATGTCATTTTTAAATTGTTTTATTGAGGATACAGATAATGTTGCAAGAAAGCTGTTCTAAACAGAGTAAGAAAAAAAGAACATATCCCAGCTGCTTATTTGACGTCTCCACTTGTATTTCTAACAAGAATCTCAAACTTAATATAAGCACCAGACTGCTGATTCCACTCATTCCCCATCATCTTCCAAAACCAATTCCTTTGTCAGTCTTTCCAAAATCAGCAAATGGTATCATAATTCACTCAGAGGATGGAGCAAAAACCTAGCAGTCACTTTTACTCTTCTCTTGCCCTCACCCCTACATTGAACCCTTATTTTGTCTATACTCTCTACGAAATATATCCCAACTTAGTCCCCTTCTCTTTAGCTCTATTATTATCATTCAAGCCACTATCATCTCCTGCCAAGATTTCTTCATTAGCCTCTAAAAATGATCTCCCATCTCAGAAGCAGCCAAAGTGATGGTTTATGAAATGCAGATTAAGTTATTTCATTCTCCTGCTTAAAACCATCTAAGGGCTCACAATTATACTGGAATAAAATTCAAACGTTTTACCCTAGCATATAAGTGGGGTAACTATAAATTCTGGTGTATCTGGAAAATTCCAGATTTATATCTATTGTCCTGGTGAATTACTAAGAACATTTCCTTCCATTCTTAAATATGTCTTTTGGACAACACATTACAAGGTTGTACATATAAGACCCCACATGATCTTGACCCTACCTATTTCTCTAACTTTATGTCTTGCCTCTCCCCTTCAGCTCATCAGATGCAGACACAAAAAAGCCTTTTTTCTGTTATTCAAACAAGTGAAATTTGTTCTTGCTTTTGGCCTTTGCATTTTCTTTCTTCTCTTATATCTTTACATGGCTGACTCCTTGTCACCATGCAGCACTCAGCTAAAACAGCACTTCCTCAGTGACGCCTTCCCCCTTCCTATCTTACTCCACTTACAGATCCTTCACATTTTTTCATAGGACTTATCATTGTCAGAAATTATCTTTCAAATTTATTTTTTGCTTCCCTGACTCCCATATATAAGGCCCAGAAGAGCAGGCTTTTTGTCTTATTTTTACATCCTCCTGAAGTGTCTGGTACATAGCTGGCTCTCAGCGCATATTTTTTAAGGAACAAAAAGATTATTAATTAATCTGAATAAAAGCTGACCTGATTTGATTCACTTGTAAAGTTGAACCCTTCATAGTGCCCTGATATAGATATACTTGCTGTCATTGGCTCCATAGATGGTAGACAAATGAAAATAACTGTGAACAAGGCAGATTTAAAATGCTTCTCAAAGAGTTGTTTACAGGATTCAATCAAATCATTCCTAGTAAGACAATCTGTGGTAGATTTAATTTGGGGGGAAATAAGTTGAAGTCTGTAGGACTAGATTCTTAAAATTTCTTCATAACGAACTAACATTTATCGGACTTACTCTTACAACTCATATTCCGATTATGTAATTCCCCTTTCTTGATTGATGGTCTAAAAGTAATAGAGCCTAGTAATTCAGAGTACAAACTTTAGAGCCAGTTAGGCTTGGCTTTGACTACTGTTTTCTACTCCCTAGCTATGAGATCCTAGGAAATTTAATTAAGCTTTGAATCTCTCAAACTTTATTATCAAGTTGAGGAAAATAGCCACTTCACAGGAGTTGTAAGTAAGCATTAAGTGAGATAACGTAAATAAATCCCAAGGCACTTAACACAGTGTCGGGCATACAATAAAGGATGCTGTTTTGTTCATTGCTGTATTCTAGCACATGGAGCAGTGGCTTACACATATCAGGTGCTCAGTAAGTACTGGATAAATGAAAAAAACAATCAAGGGAAGCAATTACTATTTTACAAGAAAATTTAGAAAAAAATAAATATTTTAAAACAAATGTATATCCAACTGAGTCTCCTCTGGGTTACCGGATTGCTGCAGACCCAAAATAGTGAGCAAGATTCAACAGGAGAGGCCAGAGGAAAAACAGGAAGAGACCAAACTCCTACTGAGGATTCCTTCTTTTTCCTACCACGCAATTATTGAGTATTATTTGCTGGGTGCGGTGGTAGTACTGCAGACCTGGGGGTAGACATGGCATGAGTCTGCCCTTGAAGATCTAGGTTGAGAAGGAAGATAGTAGGCTGTCAAGAGCTAAGAAAATAAGTCTGAATCCCACATTTATTGATGATTTTCTCCTTGTTTCTCTTTCTATCACTTTTTCCAAGTGCTTCTTTAGGCTCAGTCTATGAGCTGAAGTTTTCTGTCTGGCAGCCATCCCCCATTCCCTCACGGGGAGCTATCAATAAGAGTAGGTGTATTTTGATGCCAGCTGGTAAAAATTAAGAAATCCTTGGGGCCGGCCCAGTGGTGTTGTGGTTAAGTTTGTGCACTCTGCTTCAGAGGCCTGAGGTTCGCCAGTTTGGATCCCGGGTGTGGACCTACACACTGCTTATCAAACCGTGCTGTGGCAGGCATCCCACATATAAAATAGAAGATGATGGGCACAGATGTTAGCTCAGGGACATTCTTCCTTAGCAAAAAGAGCAGGATTGGTGGCAGATGTTAACTCAGGGCTAATCTTTCTCAAAAAAAAAAAAATTAAGAAATCCTTTTATGAATGTAGAACAAGATACCAAGTTCCACCAAGAAACAGAGTAGGGGTGGTGATGGAGAAGGTAGGGAAAAGATAGGAGACAGCATTTCAGGCATGAAATGCTTAGAATCCAACA
Source organism: Equus quagga (assembly GCF_021613505.1). Lineage (NCBI taxonomy): Eukaryota > Metazoa > Chordata > Mammalia > Perissodactyla > Equidae > Equus > Equus quagga. The sequence continues at coordinate 28,415,757 of NC_060267.1, read as the reverse complement.
GGAACTGAAACACACGCAAACAAAAAAAGTACACAAACAGGCAGGTAAAGGGATTAGGCAATAAAACATACTTTCGTTTGTCTGACTAATATGGTTTTACTTCACACATCAAGAATCTCTGGAAGGAATTTTTCTGCTTCTCTAAACACATCACATGCTTCCTGGCTGGGACAAAGAAAGCTTCCTGTTTGGTCCCATCTCTCAAAGACCCTTTCTGCGGATCCAGTTGCAACATAATTTTGACCATCTGTTATTAATATTTACTGGTAAATATAAAGAGGCTAAACTGAGGAGTTAACTAAAGTGCTAGATCAAATAAAACTGAAAGCAAAGAACATGTTTAAAGGACATTTCGGAGCAGCTCTGAATGACACGCTAGTTGCCATAGGCTTTTTGCCTATTGCAGCAGTAAAAAAATCTACTTAAATATTCACACTCTGTGTAGTCAGGAATTTTAATGAAACGGGAAGAACTAGGGGGTGAAAATAATGTATAGTATGCATGCGTAATAACCGCACAAAAGTTTGATTCTTCATTAGACTAAATTTTTCCTTTAGGCAGTACGAATGTGAAAGAATTAAAACTGCCTACATACTGAAAAGGGCAGGATACTCTCTAAGGTAAATACCAATATTCTTCAACTTTTTAAATCTGGAAGCGATCTAAGAGATAGCCATGAGAAATGAACTTAATGAAGGTAAATGGCTGTATGACCTTAAAATAGGTCCTATAACAGATGTAACAGCAGAACTCTAGGTTTTGGCTGCAATGCTCTGTGCGACATTGTACACTAATTCTCGTTACCCACCACGGAGTCTGTCCCTGTATTGATGGCCCAACTCCAGGGGGCAGGTTGAGTTTTAATTGCTGCCTCTTCTCTGTCTGCCCCAGACCACTGTGGTTTAGAAGACCACACTCAGCCTCCATAATCTGAACTCTCTGGTGCCCGTGAAAGAACCAGGAAATAAGCTGAAAGGTCTCTGAACATCCAGAATAAATATTAAAAGTCATGCAGTAAAATTCTCTTATATAAGGAGACTACATCATATCTTATTAACACCCATTTACTATTATTTTAGACAAAATTCTAACAAGAATATTTACTTGGTACATCAATCTACAGCAGGTTGAGACTCACACATGACATGTGGAGATGGGGAAACTGACAGCAGCAGGTCTAGTGAAGGCTCTAATAAATGATAGCTGAAAAGACACGACATACGAAAAAGAAGCAAATATTCTAAAAAGGACAGCAGTCTAGAACCTTTCTGTACTAAGAGGAACTAACACTAATAATGTCTCAGTAACTTAAAAACTTATTTTATTACGGACTTGAACAGTAATTAATATTCTTTTTTTTTTCTGCTTTATCTCCCCAAACCCCGCCTGTACATAGTTGTATATCCTAGTTGCAGGTCTAATTAATATTCAAAATGATGACTCTGAGTCATCAAGATAAGGAAAAATATCCTGTATGTTCTTTTTAAGAAGGTAGAGAAGCGTACACTATGTTTTAGAGTTATTTTCATTCAAAATACTTACAATGTTTGAAGTGGTAATTTTGGCTTAAAATGAGAATGGCTTTGAGTTTTTGAAAATTTTATTGATTTTCAGAGACTGCACATTTGATTTCTTCATCCTGGCTCCACTGACAGAGTTGGATAGATAAAGATCATTTTCTGATGATTGGGTATTGTCAACAGTTATAAAGTTTTTTCCAGGTATTGTTTCTCCAAAATAAAAATAAAAGTCCTTGGAAAGATAAATTGATATGCATTAGTTGCATAGCACATTCTATTTCAGGACTAACTGAACTAATAGTAAATCAAGCCATAGAAACTGAGTGTAAGCGATGGAGAGGAGGCAGATTAGAGGCTCTACAACTAGAGGGTAGGATAACCAAGGGAAGGACTCCTGGATGAAATAACCATTACACTGGGGCTTGAAGGACTAGAGAAATGGGATTTCACAGGGAAGAAGAGGAATAACGTAAGTGAGCACTATGATTAATACTCAGATATAAGAATGAGCAGTTTATGTTGAGAAATATGGAGCTGGTGACTGTTGGAGGAGGTTTAAGGCCAAGTGTAGTTTTTTTGGCGGCTTCTACGGGCAATAGGGATCCAAAGGTGTTGGTGACATGAAGAGTGGAAGCTTGGCAGAGTGCAAAGGGCATAGGTTTCTGGATCAGAAAAATCGGAGTTAAAATCCTAAATCTTCCATGTACTAGTTCCCAAGTACATGGCAAAGATATGTGATCTCCTTGAACTTCAATTTAATCACAAGTAAAATGGAGATAACCACAGCTACTTTGCAAGGTAAGTATCATGCATGTAAAGTGCCTGGCCTAATCAGATATTCAAATAATGATAATGATGGCAATGAAAATAATATTTGAAAAACATTTCTTTATTTTGAGTAGGCTAGATAAGCATGGAATAAAAAGAAGAAAGAGACCAATGAAGTAAACAGGTGTGGGAAGGTGTTGGCTGAAGAAAGGTTTGAATTCAGAGATACATTAGGAAGTAAGAATCATTAAGACTTATTGAAAAAAAATTTAAACAAACAATTGGTTGCCATGGTGACAGCAGTCATCACATCCACTTCACACCCTAAAGGCAGCCCGTATTCCACATTTCCTGGTTGGTAAGAAAACGGATGGTTCTCCTCACACTGTTAAAAGATGTGTTACTCGATCCAATGATTTTCTTCATCAAGTTACTAGTCTTTCATCCATCTGTTCACAAAACAAAGCTACAGTGAAATGCAGACCCAGAGTGGGTCTACTAGATTCAAATTGTCATAAAATGTTTATTTTTCTCTAACCCATACCTCCCATTCAGCTGAGAAAATCATGGAACGTAACCTTGAGCAATCCACTTAACCTCAATGGACCTCAGTTTCTTTGATATAACATGAGGGTGTTCAAAGAGATGAACTAGTTTATTTTCTAGCTCTAAAATTTTGTAATTTTAAGCACCAATAAAATGAGGACTAAATACTATGCATAGTTCAGGCATGTTCAGGAATGTATGGACAGGCTCTTTTAGGCCTTGTTTGCTACAGAGCTGGCAGAGCTTCATTGGAAAGACCACAAAAGATCAATTGGTGCCAATAGCTCCATTTCAGGTTCGAGAACAAGTGGTCTTAAAAGATGGCTATCACTTAAATTTCCAGACAATGTGCTAGGTGAGGAAGGATGTAATCCTTAAGGCAGAGAGCATCAAGGTTGATCTGTTGGGGATTCATGAGGAAAGACCATATAGGATGATGAATGTGCATTGTCATTTATATTGTCCCCTGGATCTGCTAAAAATCTCAAGGTGATTGTGTTTGACTCTCTGATACATGTTGGACACACGGGGCCTAAAATATAGACTCCATACTCCTCAACATGACACATATGGTCCCTAAAAATCTGGTTCCTAAATTTTGTCCTGCTTTCATCTTACAAATTTCTCGTTATCCTCCCACAACCCTAACGCTCTGCACTCCAGCTGTATTAAATACCTTGTCAATCTCTAAATGGTCATTCACTTGTTAGCATTCTCGTGCTTACTGAAAACATCCCAAATGCCAGGCCCTCTACTGGTCACTGGGGCAACACTGATGACTAAGACAAAATTTTTCTTCTCATAGGACTTATATGTGATTTTGGACAAGTCACCCAACCTCTCAGATCATCACACTATTAATTAGGAGACAAGCTGGAATACAAGCATAGGTCTACATAATTTTAAAGCACATGCTCATTTTTTTGGATCCAGTGTTGTAAATGCTTTCTAGAGGGAATCTTGGGTTTTAATTGTAGGAATAGAGAAGAAAAGTACCTGATTCTTCCCAGGAGGGTTTAGAGGACTTCAGAGATGTGTGACATTTAATCTGAATATTGAAGAATAAGTAAAAGTAAAGAGAATTAAAAACAGAGGGAGATGCATATAAAGAGGCTGTGGGGTGAGGCTTGGAGTGTCTAACTATGACCAGCAGGTAAACAGAGACCACTGGCTCTGGTAATGCAAGAGGATAATTTGAATGTCAACACACTGACCTTATTCTAAATAACCCCTCCTCAGGAATCCTTACTCAGATCAAGCCTGGTTATAGTCTGACACATAATAGATGCTCCAAAATATACTATTTTTTTTCTGGTTCATAACAATTTTTCTGGGGTCAGTCAACTGGCATAAGGTTGATGCTCAATAAAAAGCTTATTAAATGAATAAGTCATGAAAGCATCAGGTTAGGTCATGACTTCTGTGGCAGCAGGGACATCTACTGTACGAAGGAACGAAGACCACTCCTCAACGAAAGATTAAGTGAGCAAATTGCAACATTTTTTTGATGTTGTGGGTTTTGTGGGTGGAACCTCCTATAGCTGTGCAAGGGCACGTCCATATATGGTGGCCCTGAGAGTACAATAAACTACTATCCGAACAGTTTGAGCCATTTAAAGATACACTAAGAGTTTGGAGAGCTAAAGTTAGAAGTTGCTTATCTATGTTTTATTGAACTTTATTTCTAGATCTCTAGAGATCCCTCTAGTCTAGTGTGATCTGGGACCACATTTGCTATAATTCTATAGCACATCGGCATTTCATAATCAAACGTATCTCTAAGGTGTATATATTGCTTTTTTCTTTGCACATCTGGTCATCTCCTGCAACTTGCCAGCATAAGCAGTCTAGTGGCTCTGGGAGACAAACAAGGAGGAAGAAGCTGTTTGATAGAATACAATTAGGAAATATAATTAACCTATAACCCTTCTCCAGTTTCTTAGCACATTTCCCTCCTTTTCTTTCAAAGAACCACAATTTTCACATAGCACTTCTTCCCTGCCCTTCCTCGTTATCCCTGGAATTCTGATTAAACCAGATTTCATCATGTTCAATGAAGGTGGGGAGGGAATGGGGAAAAGAGGGTTCTACCACAAAGCCTAGTTAGATTGCTGGATTCTTATGTCACATTTTCGTTATTGATTCTTTCCCACCATCTCCACTTGAAGACAGAGAAAATGCTCACTAGATGCCTTTTAGCTGGACCTGCTTACATTTCTACAAGAAGGAAGGAATGCACTTTGTATTAAGCAGATAATATTAAGCATTATGCTTGGCCATGGCACAAAGTCCAGGTGAAACTTTGCTAAAATCAGGGCAGAAACAGGCAGAGAACACGGTAGTGTTGGAGATGTGATAATTACAAACCCCACTGAGCATTAGGTGATTAAAGGTCACAACCCAAAGCTACTGCCAGGGATGCTATTTAACAGTGTCATGTTTTTGTTCAGTTAGAGAACCATTTTCAGCTCCCAATCCAAGTGGGAAATAAGTCCACCTGCCAGAAGGGTTTAGCTCTTATCCCATCCAACACAGCCATAGACTTAGCGACCAGGAGGCAGGAAGTGCTCATTTTATAGAGGCAGAGCTGAGGCCATAAAACAGCCTTTCCTGGATTTAACGAATCAAGTCTCACAACTACCTGTGTAGTAAGGACCCTGACGCAAAGAGGGCATAGCCCAATATAGACACTAGGACAGGAGTAACCTGGGATGTAAGAAAAGGATACGAATTTGGTTAGAACTCTTCTCTTTATCATACTCATTAAGAGAAATCTTAAGGTTCTTGGTAAGAAGAACAGGAGACTTATTCTCAAACCTTAATCATTATTTATAGCTAGAGTCTAGAAACTTGTGTAATAATCTGTATACCCCTCTCCTTAGCGTGTTTGATGCTTTTAAATATCTTTACACATTTCCTAATTAAAAGAATCCCTCTCTGTATTGCTGTAGGTAGACACTTGGATGGGATGACCTTGGCTTCACTATTTTAGGGTCTACTTTAAATTGGTTTATATGTTTTACCCCTGACCCCCAAAGTCTATTCTCCACATAGTAGCCAGAGATCTTATTGATACTAAGTGAGACCATGGCTCACTTCTGATCAAAAGCCATCAGTGGTCTCACATGTCGCTCAGAATAAAACTCAAAGCCCCTTCCATGGCTTAAAGGTTCTAGAGGATCTGACCCTCAGCTGTCTCTCTGATCTTGTCTCCTATCAGGCCCGTCAGAAGGGCCTTATCTGACCTCCCTATCTAGGGTGGTCCCATCCCACTGCCACTTCTTATCCCTTACCCTGCCTCATGTTTCATATAACACTTGTCTTTATTGGATATATTATATATTTCCTTTGTTATTGCCTGTCTCCCTTTTCTACAAAGTAGGCCTTATAGAGTGGAGACATTTAAAGTCCTAAAACATCAGAAGAGTGCTTGGTAAATAGGAGAAATAAATAGAAGTTGGTTGAATTGATGGATTTAAGATCCCTGGTCTACGAGTGGGCACAGCAGGTAACTCTATAACAAAATTTTATCCTAGTTATTATTTTTTTTTGGATGGGCAATATATCACAATTGCTCTGCTATACATAATTAGATTATAAATTAAAATGTGTAGTCTACTTGGTATGACAACAGCCTGTTTGTGCATAATTTTCTGTTTCTGGTTATCCTAGTTCTTCCGTAGACCGGTATTTATTTGATAGGTGCCTGCACTTGTAAAGCATCCCTTTACTTCCCATGGGGTGTGGGATTGTGCATAGAGTACTTAAAAATTTAGAAGCACTCCAAAAACAGGAATAAAATTGATATTAAGTCAGCAAGATCTCTGGTTTAGTGAGTTAAATTTATGGAAAGACAATGCAATATACGCCATGGCATAGTATTTTATAGCATTGTCATATTTCATTCAATTTCAAGATGGAGGAAAAGAATTAAGAATAAGTATCTCTAATTCACTGTTATAAAAATATGAGGGTCAGGCCAGCCTGGTGGTGTAGTGGTTAAGTTCACACGCTACGCTTTGGTAGCCCAGGGTTTGCAGGTTCGGATCCCGGATGCGGAAATACACACCACTCGTCAGGCCATGCTGTGGTGGCGTCCCACATTCAAAATAGAGGAATATTGGCACAGATCTTAGCTCAGGGACAATCTTCCTCACACACAAAAAGATGAGGGTTATATATTTAAGAAATTGAAATATTAGGGTAAGAAGTTAAGGACATGAAAAGAAATGGGATTTCCGTAATCGAGTGGATAACAGTTGTTTTCTTTGTGTGCAAGACTATAGTGTGATGGGGATAACCAAGGCTTGACAACTTTAAATTTTACAAGAACTTCACATTTATTATTTTATTTTATTTTCAAAATATTCCTATGGGGTAGCTATTTTCACAAAGCTCTTTTTGTGGATGAGGAAACAAGTTCAGAAACGTTAAGCAACTTACTCAGAGTGATAGAGCTGGAAGGTAGCAAAGCCAAGATTCTAATTAAGGGATACTCACTTTGGTTCCTGTAGTTTTCTGCATTTCTCTGTGACTTTCCCTAGTGGAAATATTGTTTCACATTTTACCAGCCAGAAAAACAAACTTAAATTGTTTTCATGGCCTCAGATTTCAAAGCTAGCAGAGGAAATACCATATTTCTTTGAAAAAATTTTCTAGAAATGAGAAAATCATTTACCTGATTCATAGGAAATTGTTTAATGCTGTCTATTATAGAGCAGGAGGAGAACATTTTGAAAATTCACATTTAAAAATCAACTGCATATTCTTTTCACTATATAAGAGCATGTTAATAATTAATAATTAAATTAGTTAAATGCAAGAAAGAAAGTAACAACTTTAACTCAGCAGCATCTTTAGAACTAAATTCCTAAAACTTACAACAGATCCAGATATATTGCTAGAACATCGTGGGGCTAAAAAGCTTCTCCTTATCTCCTACAACCTCCAAATTAAAATACAGAAAGACACAAATGATACAATTTAAATTATACTTCGATATGGAATTTTCACCAATTACATCCAAGAGAAAAATTGCTTAGAAATTTCCTGAAATAACACTGATTCTGACCACCCTTTTGAATAAAGTTAAGAGAGTCACTGCTTAGTTCTTCATGTATTTTGATAAAAGTTGTTAAAAAGATAGAATTGACAGGACTATAAACTTTAAAGGATGTATACATATATTTTTTGTCATAAGTACCATATGAAAAATTTCTTTAATTTAAACTATATAAGCATTTTGAGATTTCAACTCTGTAAGCCAAAAGTTGAACTTCCATGTTAAAAAAAATCAATTCTTTTCAGTATATTCTGAGTTGAGCATGGTAATACTCTAATGTAATTCAAGGCAAACAGCACTGAACTAAGAGTTAATTAAAGATTTAAAATCTAGTTCTGCGTCTTCTATTAATCAGCTGTGTGAATTTAAGTGATTTTCTTAACATCACTGGGTCTCCATTTTCTAACCCATAAAATGAAAGCATCACCCTTGAGCTCTCTATCAAGTCTAAAATAATATGATCATATGTTCTAGACATGAGAGTTCTCAAAATTCTACTGAAAACATACTCATGAACTTTGAAGTTAAATGAGAAGACTTCTGACCTATTACAAGTTCATGCACTTTACTCTCAGAATGAGATCTTAGGTCATTATTTAAAAGTTATTGATTTTATTTATATACAATTCTTCCAACTTAGGTATTTTATTATACAATCTAAAAGCAACAAATTGGAGAGGTAAGGAATGCAGGAAGCAGGTATACTTATAATGGTGATGAAATGGTATAATAGAAGAGCAATGGACAGAAATAAATAACTGCTTTTTAAACGTGTTATAAAAATTATTGATCATAAAGATCACCACTATTTAAAAAAGGCTCAGTTATCTTCAGTAGATTCTACTGAAAAAGCACAGACAGGTATAATATTTTATAAATGTTTTTATTTTAAACTTCTAAAGTAAGAAATTAGGCACATAAATATATGTTTTGAAACCTAAAATTAACAGTTATTTTTCCAAATTATTCTAAATAAATGATACATTATTCCTGTCTGAAATCTTGATTTTTAAGAGGCAGAAATTCTGACTTTTTCAATTGTGATGAACAATTTAAGGAGTTCCTTTGAAATTCTCTGCGTAATAGATTAGCAAATTTTAGCAATAGTCATGGTTCTTTCTCACTTTCTGTGGTTGAAGCCCTCGTCTTATTATCAAGCTTTTAAAGGACAAATTTGCCTCCTCCAAAGCTAATGAACATCTCAGACACATGGCGTGGTCCAAGAAGGTTACAGGAAATTAACCTGTTTATAGTCAGGAATCATTTTCTTTCTTTAGGATATCAGTGAAGGATCCAGAAGGAAACAGATGGCACACACGAATTAGAGTAATTCCAGAGGGCTTAATCAAGGAACTATCTACAGAGATGTAAGCAGGGAGTAGGAAAACCACGAGAGATGGACCAGAGGCTGTAAGACCTCTAGGTCTAAAAAGGCAAGAGATGGTGGATAGTTACCTGGATTCAGAAGGAAAGTGTCAAGAAGAAAAGCCTGCTTTGAGAGGACTGTACCCTCAGGTGAAGGACACAGCCAGCCTGAGGCAATCTTGCAGAGAAAGATCTAAAGAGAATATATATCCAAATGTCATCCTCCTCCTGCCTTAACATCTCTTGCCAGAACGCAGAGAGTAGAGAGTGTGTGAAGAAATAGGCCAGCCTCTTGAGGCATCAAACAGGGTGGAGAATAGTGGAGAGTGAACCAAAAGAACACACAGAAGATATCCAGCACCTTTACCTCCTGAAGTTTTCTAAGATGCACTTTATAAGTATATGCACAGGTTGGTGAGGGAACAAAGAGGAGGATCTGCCCAGCAGAGAGGGAAAAGTCAAGTGGGAGATGAAGGGCATGCTCGGTGACATTATGCATACACACGTCATAAAAAGAAAAAATAGTATCTACTCATGGAATCATAGCATACAGTAACTAAAAAGATTTAAATCATCTCTCACACAAAACTTTCCAACCTAAATAGAAAAACATCCTCCCTAAAACTATCTCCTACCATAATAACAGGACATAGCCCTTTCTTTTTTTTGAGGAATATTAGCCCTGAGCTAACATCTGCAGGCAAGCCTCCTCTTTTTGCTGAGGAAGACTGGCCCTGAGCTAACATCCGTGTCCATCTTCCTCTGCTTTATATGTGGGATGCCTACCATAGCATGGCTTGCCAAGAGGTGCCATGTCTACACCTGGGATCTGAACTGGTGAACCCCGGGCCACCGAAGCAGAATGTGTGCACTTAACCACTGTGCCACAGGGCCGGCCCCAAGACACAGCCATTTTTAACACCAAGATCTTTATTCTTATTTAATATGTAAGCTACATCAACAACACCAAAACCATATCCTGATGATATCATTCTGCTAAAACTTCTTGGCAGCTAACATATATCGAGCATTTACAAACAGCTATCTCTGTGCTATGCACTTATCTTACTTAGTCTATTCAACAAACTATGGTTCCCCTTCTCATAATCTTCATTTTACATTTTAAACGTGACATAATTAAGGCTTAGAGAGACTTAGTAACTTGCTGAAAGCTATACAAATAAGTGACACAGAAGAAATGTAAACCCTGTTAGTTTGTTCCTGAGCTTAAGTTCTTTAGTGATTAGGCTACACTGTCTTTGAACTATAGCCAGAAAGAGAGAGAGACAGAGAGACAGAGAGACAAAGACAGACAGAGACAGAAACAGAGAGAGACTCAGGGATGACAGAGAAGCTAGATGTCAATTATAATCTGTACAACAGTGTAGGAATTTAAATCAGAAATTATGTGGGTGCAATGAATCAATGAATTTAGGCAAAAAATCATCTTGATTTTCAAACACCCCAAATATTATGATTAAAATACGGTTGGTAGACATTCCTCAAGTGGCTGCTTTGAGTAATGATTTTTGAGTGATATTCTTTCAATCAATCAAAATATCATACTATGTTTACCCAACAATTCTGTCTTTATTAAAAGAGTGTGGCATCTGTGTTGAATTAAGTCTAAAACTGGTGGCACACATTTAAGTTTTAGATATGCATCAACTTTGATTTCTTATTTTGTGAAACAGAATGCTGCAATCAATATTGCAAGAACCTACTGTGTAAACTGCTAACAAAAGGCCAATGCAATCATTGCTGTGGGCTATTTTAAAGGCAATTTACCTGCAATCTTTCACATGAAGTGCAAAAGGTGATCAAAATAGACTGATTAGACACTGAAGCTTTGTCCTTTAAATGTACATAGATGTGATTTAACCATAAAAATTATGCAATAAACCATGGTGATTTATTGAATACCAAATATTTATGTGACAAAGGTCCTTTTAACAGTCTGCTGTTAAAAGTTGGGCAGGTGTTAAGGCCAAGAAGCATCATGCTTTGGGAATGTTCAGAGCCTTGTGATAGCCCATGACAGACTCTACTATTTTCAACTTAATTTTAATTTAATTTTATATTGCAACATACATGTTTTCTATCAATTCTTGCAAAATGACCAAAAGACCTTACGGGGAGGTTCATGGAATTTATTTGCATCATTTGAGTTAATAATCAATTAATGGCAGCCGATTAGCACATGTGATATCTGTGACACTCCAGGGTCAAGTTTACTGCAGAGATGAAACAGAAAATTAGGAGGGCTAAAAGAAGAGCAGATGTGGGTTCACTGCCCCAGTCTGCAGGCCTATGGTGACAACACTGCTGTCACTGCTGCATCCCAGGAGATCTAGCAAGACAGTCCTTGTCCAAAAAGGTTTATTCCCTACTGCCCCATCTTCCACCACATCTTTTTTCTTATATTGAGATTGGAATTTTGCCACTCTTTAAAATGTAATTCGCTAACACATTATTCCATAGTTAACAAACTTTAGAAGAGAATTCATTGATAGTTAAATGCAAATAAATACAGTATTTTTCCGATCCTGGGATAGATCCAGGACGGTTGGGGGTATAATTAAAAATATATTACTAGGAATAAGAAAACAAATTGAAAATTCTTTTAAACATTTAAAGAAATTTTAATGTGTAATGAAATACATTACTTCAAACCAAAGCTCAGCATAGTACATTCAGTACATGTACACGATCCTTCTGCATGGTTGGTACAATGAACACAACAGTTTCTTTGTATTTGTCATGTCAAGGCTTACTCTTTCAAATAATACTTGACAGGTCCTTAGAAAATAATAGATTCAAGCACTTTATAGTTGTAAACCTGGTCAGTGTGCTTATGCACACACCCTCTCCTTTCCTGTGAGAATTCCTAAGTGTCTAGAACATGGTTAGTGCTGAAAAAATGTTCATTGAATAGATGAGTAAATAAATAAGCATGCAAAATGAAGTTGGTTTTGTTCAAAAAAAGGAAAGCGTCTCTTTATCTACTTATACTTTCAATGGCCTCTTGAAAGAGCATGAGAAAACTACATTAATATTGAAAATATGTTAGTCTTTATAATGATTGACTTTTTAAAAAAGTTAATTAAAATTTGAATAATATACATGTACGGTTTAGAAATAAAATGTATATAGAGTAATATGTTGCAAATCACTCCTTTTCCATAGTCATCCTGTTTCTACCATTGTTGCTAATAGGTAACTACTAATATTAAATTCTTGTGTGTCCTTCCATAGACTTTTTTGGTATGTATATGAATGAAAATATATTTCTCCTTCCCATTACAGAAATAGTGGCATCGGGTACACAGTGCTTTTCAATGTGAACTCTCCCTACGCTGGAGATATTTCTATGTTAGTGCAAGAGGTGACTGGCTTGCAATATTTCTGATATATAGTTGGATGATCTCTTAACGGAAAATATTTTTTGCACAGAATAAAGACACATCTTTATTGTTTCCCTTGTCATTCAAGCTCAAGTTTTTAAAAACCTTGCTAATTCCTGATAAAAATATTAATCCTTTTTGTATAGATATAATTTATTAATAATAAAATTCTGAATGCAAAATATGTAGTTCTTGTTTCAACCTGATAAGATTTTTGACAATAAATTTAAAATATTTCTGATTTATTTTACATATTAACTTGTGCTATACACTGAAAAATTAGCTCCTTCAAATTCCCATTGCTACCAGCTTCTATCAGACTTTATCTCTAGACTCCTGTGTTAGACCCCTACCTGGCCCCGTACATTTTCCAATTCCCCACTCCTATCCACTGTACAAACTAAATTGTCATATGAGATAATAGCTCCAGTAGTTTCACTTTTCTGATAAAGACAAAATAAATATAAACCTCTACAGCATTAAAGGTCCTACTGATTGTAGTTTAAATACAACATTCTGCTTTGGATTTCCGTTAGTCTCTTCTTCATGTCATATTCCCATTCACAAGTCTACTCTTTTCCCCTAAAAACATTCTAGTTTTGATTTATCTCCTTTTTCCTCATGCTGTTTTCTCAAGAAACATCCAAATCCTCTTTTCAGAATTCTATCACTATCCAAAGATGATTGCAAATACTATTTTTATATGAAATACAATTTGTACCAAAAAGTGTGAAAAAGTATGTGTATGTGAAGACAAGACTACATTTGTGGAGGTTATCAGGAAAATATTATATAGTATTACTTATATGCTGGCATATTCTTTATTTCCTTGTTTACTCGTTTCTTCCATTAGACTAAAGTTCTTGACTAAAGCTTGTATCTTACTAGTCTTTCTTTCCACTTTAGAATGAAGTATAAACTTTGTACTAGAAAGTTCTCAGGAAATATTTATGTAATCAAACTGAAGCTATTTGAACCAAACGCTGGAAAAAAGTGATAGAAATCAAATAATAGAAAAAAAAAATCCATTTCATTTACAAAACTGGCCTAGGAAGACTTTTTGAATAAGGCCTTCGACGGGCCTTTGGACATATGAAAAAATGTGACAGAGACTCTATGACGAAAATTTGTTGGAATGAGACACCTCAAACAACTAAAGACAACAATCACAAAAAAGCAGCAACTCTGATTTCCATAGAAATCGACAATATTAAGATATAACCGGCCTGAAGAAAGAAAAAGAGTTCCATGGCACTTATATCAATATGACTGTAAAGTAGACAACGACACTACAGAGATTCATTAAAAATTAAGGATATATCAACTATTGCTTTTCAAATTGATAAAACGTTCTTTTTTCCACTAAATTTTGGGTTAAAGTAAACTGGAGATTTGCAATATATAAAGGCACTCATTAAAACTCATAAATATTTTAAATGAGAATCTTAAATTATAAGAATGGTTTTTCGAGGTCTATGCTTAACTAGCTAGTTATTTATCTCTACTTGTCATCAGTGTCTGCTAATATAAAGATGGCTAATAGATGTTTTATCTGTTACATAAACGCTTTTATGTTGATGTCTGCATAGCTGGGTCACCTTCGCTGGTTTCTACAGGATTTGGGTGAGTGAGGGCATATGACTACATTTCTTTCTATTCCTTTCCTCCTTCTTTCTAGAAAACTCTATATTTCTACATGAAATTATTTAAAATTAAAGATGGATGAATAGGAAGAGAAAGTTTCTTAAGCAAATTTCAACCCACATCATTTTCTTTTCATTAATCTGAAAATATAAAATTGCTTAAAGATTTTTCAAAAGCTGAAGAGAAGTTTTAATTAAATACTACACTAACCATAAAGATGATACTAGTGTGTACTATGAACTCTGGTCCCAGAGTCAAGAAATTTAGGTTTCATTACTATCTTCCCAACAAAAAAGCCATATGCAGTATATAACTTTCAGATGTACATCATAATATATTTCAAATTCTGTGTAGATTACATCATGTTCACCACCCAGAGACTAATTATAATCCATCACCACACATGTGTGCCTAATCACCCCTTTCACCCTCCTCCTTCCCCGCATCCCCTCTGGTAACCACCAATCCAATCTCTGTTTCTATGTATTTGTTTGTCGCTGTTTTCATCTTCTACTTATGAGTGATGCCTACTTCTTTTTATATCCAGAATAATGAAATGAAAATATCTACAGGTGTGGTAGGCAGAACAAAGGCGCCCCCAAAGATGGCCATGGCTTAATTCCTGGAATCTGTGAGTATGTTACTTACATGGCAAAAGGGACTTCACAGATGGGAATCAGATCACAAACCTTGAGATGAGGACATTATCCTAGATTACCCACTGAGGCCCAATATAAACCAAGGAATGCTGTGGCCTCTAGAAGATGGAAAAGGCAAGGAAATGTATCTCCCCTATAGCCTCCAGAAAGGAACACAGGCCTGCCAACACCTTGATTTTAGTCCAATAAGACCAACATTGGACTTCTTACCTACAGAACTGTAAGGTGACAAATTTTTGCTGTTTTAAGACACTAAATTTGTGGTAATTTTTACAGCAGAAACAGAAAATTAATACTTCAGGCACATGGGAGAATTGAAAATAAAACAGAAGAACTTATTAATATTTACCAAAAATCAAGTACATATTTTTAGCAGTCAAAATTTGAAGTTTCCACAGGAATTCCTACTTTTTTGAAGGACCAATTCGGAACACAAAAATTTATGAATATAAAAAAAAAATCCACTGTCAATATGCTAGAAAATTATACTAGTTTTTAGACTTCACTTAGGGTTACTTATCTCTGAACCCAAATATATGAACAGAACATGCTTCAAAACAATTTTTTACAGCAATGTTTTTGTTGCATCCCTAGTACTGAGAGCATGCAAAACACACAGTAGGCGCTCAGCAAATATTTGAGGAATGAATAAAAGAAGAAATAATACAAGACTGAGAAATCAAGAGAAATAACCTAACAATTAATTATTACATGCATTTATAGAATTCTATAACGTGGAAGGTAGAAGGTGGAAGATAGAAGATACCACATTTTTTAAGACAGTAAAACTCATTGCTCACTAATTTTTTTCCCACTAGGAATATAAGTAATAAGTTGAAAAACAATATGAAATCAAAAGAACCCCAATATGCCTTTAAAACATGATCCCGTTGCAGAATTTCTTCTTTGTTCCCTTATAGATATATCACAATGGAGACCATGAAATAAAAATCCAACAACTGAACATATTGTGATGACACAATGCAATAAATTGGTGGTATAAATTTTTAAATTAACTTATTGACACAATTTATAATGAATATATAAGGACCTCCTCAAACTGATTGTAATTAGTGAAACATTGACAAGGGTAAAAATACAAAAGGAGCTACTTTGAATTAAAAAGCAATTTTCTAATTCTTTAAATAATCCCTTGTCTCTATTCAAAACTTCAACATTTTAAGCTTATAAATTTTGGTAAAACTTAGACAAAAGATGGTAAATACATAAAGACAACCTGGTGGTAAAAAATTAAATGCCTCCATTTGAAAACTAATAAATCAAAACAATTTAGCAATCTCACCTAGGAGACCAGTTCTGTAATCCCACTTCTATATTTCTATCCTGGACAAATAATCTTAAATAATAAAAATACCCCATAATTTTTGGTATAACAAAATTTATGCCTAACTAAAATGTCCAACAATAAGGAATGGTTAGGTAGATGGATCATATATTTATTTATTTATTTATTTTTTGAGGAATATTAGTCCTGAGCTAACTACTGCCAATCCTCCTCTTTTTGCTGAGGAAGACTTGGCCTGAGCTAACATCCACGCCCATCTTCCTCTACTTTATATGTGGGACGCCTACCACAGCATGGTGTGCCAAGTGGTGCCATGTCTGCACCCGGGATCCGAACAGGCGAACCCTGGGCCACCGAAGTGGAACGTGCGCACTTAACCACTACGCCACTGGGCTGGCCAAGATCATATATTTAAATATCATATCATGCACCAAAACAAATATAGCATGAAAGGAAATCAGTGTGAAAAAATTTTAAATTTAGTATGACATTATTTTAAAATATGCATAGAAAAAAATTAGAAAGCAATATGCCAAGATATTATAGATAATTGGTAGCATTATAGATTATTTTAATTATGTTTTTTACTGTTTTCCAAATTTTCAATATTAAAATTATTTTATAATCAGAAAAAGCATTTTGTAATGAAAATGAAAAGTTCTGATGTAAACAGTCACTTCTTGATCGTTTAGCATTTCAAATACTGTAATTGTACCTATTCCATGAAAACTTGTGAAGGAATGGGTGGTTTTAGACCAAACCAAGGACTTTACCAAATAGCATCAAAATACATTTTAGGTTTGATCTGAAGAATGAAACCACCAGAAATAATGAAAGTCAATATTAACTGTGAGGAAATTGAGTATTGAGAATAGGTTATAGACAAATATTTCACAAGAGAAAAGACCATTTATGGTAACTTAGAAGAGTTAGTTCTTTATTTTACAATCTCTAGTGCTATCTATATAGTCTTAGGTGTCTGAATTATTATTACATACATAATCAAATTCTACATTTGCAGGCTCCAATAAGCTGGGTAATAATTAATTTCAGATACAACTGCAGGTCAAAGAAAAAGCAATATATTGGTGGAATTGTTACTTACTGTGGTAGCACAATGAATATCTTTCCATATTGTGGCTTCCCTGGAGAGATCGGAGACTTCAAATAAATTGTCAAGAATCACTTCTCCAATCATATCATGTCTAGAAAATCTGTCAAAATCATATACACTGAAATGTAGTTTTCGGTTGCTTAGTTGATCGTATGCTACAGGAAACTGAAAAGTTTCATCAAATAGAGGATTTAAAGTCTTTCTGTGGACGCGGGTCTGAAATTTCTTTTTCCTGTCTGGAAGAAGATACATCTTCACATAAGGGTCTGAAGTTCCTGTGAAGTCTTTAGCAGGGAGATCTAAGGCTTTGATAATTTTAACAACTAGAAGTTCATTTTCGTAATCATACTGCAGGGTAAAGTTAAATTTCCCACAGGTTTTGACATCTTCTTTCGTGTTGCCCTCAGAGTCAACTGATTTCTGTTTGTAGAGCTCTGGTTTTATCCTGCCAATGCTGGTTGTTGTTTCTCCTCTTTGTAAAATAGGTTCCGTGCCCGTGCTAAAATCAACACTGGAAATCTGCATTTGCCTTGGTAGGTGTCTCCTGAAGGAATTGTGGCTGTACACACACATATAAACAAAAATCATTTAGGTAGATCTTACCGATGACGATGCTATATATACAGTGGCTGCCCCCTCCCCCCGGGATGATGAAATCATTATATCAGTAGACACACACACACACACACACACACACACACACACACATAATCAAAGAGCTACACTTGAAAAATCAGAAGTGCAATATTCAAAGGAAAATTCTCCTAAAATTATAAAAACACTTGAAACACACGAATGTGCATTTCTATGAGCTTTTGGAATTTTGTACACTCAATCTTAAGCACATAATTAAATACAATTATAAAGAAATATGACTACCAACAAAGTTCAATATTCCACAAAGTAGTACAAATGTTATCAATCATCTGGGTATATCTAGAGGTAAGCATTATGTAGACAAATCATTTAGATGGTGGTTTCTTTTCATCTGGAGATTTGGGTCTCGTGAATTTCACGTTTTAGTGACTACAGCATTAAAATAAAAAACGTAAGTCCACATATTCTTATACTGTGTTAATTATTTCCAATACTTAAGATAACTAAATGAATATTTACTTTTAAAAAGAACATATAGTGTGACAGCCAAAATGAGTACATTTTCCTTTTTTTCAACATGGAGTGGGTTCAGAAACCCTAAGGATAAAAAAAAATGTAGAATTTTAGAATTTGGGACCAAAATAATAGGGTTTTTAAAATTCAAACAATTTCCTAAAGTCACTGTTACTATTCATCTAGTCAGCATGTCCAGAACATTAGACATATCAGCTTACTAGTGTCTTATATACGTGACGTCATTAAGATCTTCTCTTACACTTCCTCTATAAGTTCTGGCATGATCTGTCAACTTAAGCGTCCCTTCAAGGCTTGGTACTAGGTCTTATGTTCTTTCCTCTCCTCAGTCTTTCCATCAGACCAATCATCAATTCTTGGACTATAATTATTATCATGAATCTGATGGTTTCCTAGATATATCTCAGATACATAAACTTCTGGTCCCACATTTCTATATCTATCTCCAAGGAAGACTTCTGAATGGATGTCCTAACTTTGCCATTAGTTTGTCTCTTTTCCTTTCAAATCAGTTATCTCTGCCACAATCTCTGACAATAGCTCTAACATTTTTATCAGCCGTTCATGCTTGGAAATTTGCAGTATGCTTTGAATCACCTTTCTTTTAGCCACAGGATTTACTCAATTTTCTAAATCCTGGTGATGTTTGCTTTGAAACATCTCATATAATTGTCCATTCTGCTCCATTTCTATTGCTACTCAGTCCAGATCCTCATCACCTCCTACTTTGCTTTCTACACTAGCCTTCAGTTGACTTTTCTTTCTTCAGCTCTCTCTGAAAATTAATTTCTATCCAGCCCTTACTTCAAAATTCTTTGCTCACTTCTGTGTCTGTTACATCAGGTCTACATCTTTTACAGCACTAAGTAATACTGAGGGCATTGCTTAATTAATACTTGATTTATAGATACACATATAAGATTGACGTAAGAGGTATAAAAAGTTAGTGAATATCCAGAAGTGATATTCAGAATAGATACCTAGGGATGGTACCATTTGAGAAGCAGTTAGAGGAACTGAGGATGTTGAACCTACAAAGGAGGGGAAGAAGCTGGGGCAAAGAGCAAAGATGGATTAATGCTAGCTGTCTTCTAATATCTGAGGGACTGTCATGACATAGTTAATAAAAAGTTATAAAAGTTATAGATAGATAGACTTCAGCTTAATATAAGGGAATGTTTAGAAATATCTAGAGCTGTCTAATGTGGTGAAGTAATGAACTTCTCAAACAGGAAGTGTAGAAACAAAGGTTAGATGCTGAAGAAGAAGACTCTGCCTCAGATGAGATGCCAGACCTCTAAGTGTTTTTTAACACTTAATTTCTATGATTCTCTGCCATTCTACAGTTCTTTGATAATTTCGTGGGTCTAAAAATACAAGATATCATTATTATGTGTGTTAATAAAGTGGAATTTGTTAAAATCAGAATTATAATCTTAGGTGTTCCAAGTTCACTCTCTTACATTTAATTGGCTTACTTTCTGTAAATGGATTGAAATACTGAACAATTATTTAAACACCATAAAAAATGCTTAGAGCTGTACTGAAAGTAATTCAGCCTCTCTGTAGTCTCCTTTTATACAAATAAGGAAGACAAACCAAAATGAGCTGTGAAAGCATCAGTAACTCTTTGCCTGTTACTGTATTACTTACAGACTTCCCAAACACTTTTTAAAAGCCAACATAGTTCAGTTTATATATTGCAAATCAAAATAAAGGTTGAGCCTGGGGAAGTGGCAGAACAGTGCCACAGGGGAAAATACACTGTGGCATTTTTGGATGATCTCTTCCTTAACATTCTGCTTAACCTCAGGACCCAAAAGAGAAGCTGTCAGTGTGAGGTCATAGAGAATTATATGGAAGAAGGGAGAAGGCTTGGGGAAAAATGATATTCCAGTCTCAGATTAGTGCTAAAGAACATCAAGAACGAGAATGGGAGAAAATGATATCCAATGACAATTTGGAATGAGATAAAAGAAGAATAATAAAAGACAGGGAAAAAAATGAAGAAAATTTCACAAGAAAACATTAAAGTGTGACCTTCTTCTTCAGATTTTGCTAGAAAAGCCTAATATATTGAGTGCTTACTATGTGGCAGGTACAGTTGTAAATTCTTTGTCTTCTCACCTGATCCTCATGTAACCCTATGAGATACTTACCATTATGTTCCCAATTTTACAAATGAGAACACTGAAGCACAAGAGGTAACTTATTCAAAAGTCATATAACTAGGCAGGTGCTAAAAGTGAAGTATGACCAAGGCAGTCTGGGTCCAGTGTCTCCACTCTTTTTCTTTTTCTTTTTTTTTTTGAGGAAGATTAGCACTGAGCTAACATTTGCCATCAATCCTCCTCTTTTTGCTGAGGAAGACTGGCCCTGAGCTAACATCCCTGCCCACCTTCTTTAACTTTATATGTGGGATGCCTGCCACAGCATCGCTTGACAAGCGGTGTGTAGGTCTGCAACCGGGATCCGAACTGGCGAACCCCAGGCCGCTGAAGTGGAATGTGCGAACTTAACCACTGTTCCACTGGGCCGGCCCCTAGTGTCTCCACTCTTTACCACCATGCTATACTGCCAAATTTGATTAAATTATTCCCAAGTTTAATCATTCCAGTAAGTAACCATATAAAATATTTAAAAATTATTTATTTTGCTTTTATACAACTTTTTCCACTTAAACATTATAAATAATATAATTATATAATCCACTAAGATCCAAAGTTTACTTGGTTGAAAGAGCTTGAAATATATTTTTAGAGATCTTTTTAACTTCTTTGGCTAGTTACCAGAAATTAAAAAGGAGCAAGGATGCTTAAGTTGTAAGTAAAATTATGATCAGACACGTACAGAATTCTTATAAAGTCTATAGTTATGGTACATTTTATAACCAATAATGTGTTTTGAAAATACTATGTAGCAAAGTGAAATTTGCTAGGCAATTTATGCAATATATTTTCAAAATGATTAAGTTAAAATTTGTTTATAATCAAAAAGCTATTTCTATGTAAAGAAACATACTAGGACTACTTTATCTCAGATGAAGGAATTAGCTGCTAATTAAAACTACACTGAATTTGACCCAATATTTTAGCTTCTGTGTCTAAGGGAGGATATATGTAAAAATCTATATTAATTTAAAGCTTGAAGTGAACTGTTTCCTAGGTCAATTCCATTTTCATGCATTGAGAACACTCTGAAATGCATTTTGACGCTGAATTCATGCCAGATATACAGGATCAGGGTTTTAAATTAGACTCAGAGAACTGTCAGAGAGCATTTATGAAAAGAAGAATAAAGAAAAGAATACAAGTAGCATATTTTGTTGTGAATTATGAAAGGTGTCTAGTATAATCCAGTTTATATATTCAAAGTTTCTAAGAGATTTAGAATATTTTATTAAATCATCTAATGTTTCTGCCAAAATTACTTTCACTTATGCAACGATTTTTCAGTTTTTGATTTTTGTGAGCAAAATCCCCTGAGAAGTTAATTCCTTATTTTTTATAGATTGATTCGATAATTTCCCACTCACTTATGCCTTTCAATATAATAAATTTTAAATCCTATATCCTTCTCCTAAAAATCAGTAATTTCTTTCTTATGCCTCTGAATATAATCGCGCAGCTGTAAAGCCCCTTCTAAGAGGAATCAAAGAGTAGTAACGTTTTGTTTGAGTAAGCCAGTGCCCTAATTACAGGGTAAATAGTGCATATTCTAAGTCACAGTTTAGCTCGTCAGTTAAGAGAAGCTTTAATTATTACAATGTTAAACTATTGCCATGACAACACAGATCTTCTTTTTCTTCTTGCTTTTTTTCCTTCTTCCTTTTCTCTTTTGGAATGACAGTGATAAATGGCTATTTAGTCTCACACAAATATCCAACTAGTCAAAGTACAGGCCACCTGACTATTACTGATCCCATTCTTGTCCTTCCAACCTAGAAGGGCACCCCCCAGTACTCTTCCAGATGGAGAAGGGAAAACTTTCCCCATCTTACCTGGAACAGTTGAGTAATACCCCATATTACTTGATGCCACAGGAATAAAATGTATTCATATAGAGATTTTCAAATATTTATCACCAACAGAACCTTCTTTCAAGCAAAATCAGAGGCCAGAGTTGAACGTGTGAACACAGAGCTACTGTGGTTGATGTGTGGGTAGAGTCCTGGAATCTCACTGGAAAATGAGACAATTTTTTCCCACCACTGAGAAGAAAGTGCTTGAAGATCACGACATTGAGATGAGGTGGAAAAAGTACTGGACTGGGATCAGCCCGCAGATTGGCCCCAGCTTCCCTGCATATTGAGGGCCACTCTGGGCAAGTGACCTAACTTGTTTGAGCTCTGCTTTCCTCATCTATAAAACAGTTCTTTCACAGTTGTGAAGATCAAATGAGCTATTACAGAGATGACTTGGAAACCTACAATTTTTCATACTGATATTAGTTATTATCATTAGAATTCAGGACACAAGGAGCTGAAGGGCAAATGCTATAATGAGCTCTCTGATTCTGACAATCTCAAAGCTGGGTTGGCTGAGTTTGGGATGCACAGGTGACATAAAGTCATCCCTGCATGAGTGTGCCCTAGACTACCACCCTGGACAACAGAGACCCTCTGAGTAACTCACTTCCAAGCACCCAGCAGTTTTCTTCTCCTTTAGGGGGAAACTATATCGCCCTACCAGTGTCTTCACCATCTATTAAATTTACCTTAAATATTGCCTGAGAAATCAGATAGGAATAGCAAAAAAAACACTTAGCAGAATTTTACTGATTTATTCAATATTTTTAAAAGGAATTCATCTCTCCTTGTTCTAAAATTGAAATTGGTATCGGAAACTATCACCCTATATTAAAAGTTATAGCCCAGTTTCACAGGTAAGGAGGCTCAAATAGGAAGACTAAATCAATTTTCTGGTAAACAAAGCTTTCATCTTTATTTGTTTCCTATTTTCTTCCATTTGATTTGAAACAAGGACAAGAGTGATTCATTCAGTACACAAATATCTGAGCATGTACCATGCAAGGCACTATAAATCTGAAGGCAGACTGATTTGCATAATATACCATGATGAATTTTTAAAAATAATTCATTCTCTAATGTCTATATTCTGAATCTCTGTATCCTGAATCTCTTCTTAGAATGTTCTTCTCACTTTATTGCTCAGTGGAAACTTGGCTCTTCCCCAAGGATACTTCTGGGCCCTTCTCATATGGTGGCTGATATTTCCCCCACAGTCCTTGTTTCACTGGGCCTGGAGGTGGAGTATTTGTCTATTTCTCTTGTCATCCATTACCAATTTCACAACATTCACCCTTACTGCACCCCTCCCAGCTCTGAAGCTCAAATCGACACATCATATCTACATTACTACTTATTGTTAGTCATCCACTGATACCCAAATCACTTCCTTTAAAGTCTTCATTATTTAAACCTCTTGGTTCACTAACACTTTCTGACAACGTTTTTGTTCCAATTCCTCGCAATGCACATGTTTCTTTCAACCAACTGTCCTCCAAATTCCTTAAACTCCTCTCCTCCAATGATGTCCTTAACTTACCTCAGATACTACTAAAATGTGCATCGCCAGATTTTGTCACTATCATTAACTTCAAACTTGCCACAACCCCAACTTCATGCATGCCTCTGTCTGATCAACATCTTTTATCTTTCTAACTCAGACTCTTTCAAATTCCAACTCAGACAACCTTTCCAACTCACCAGAACCTCCCCTCCACAGATTCTATCACCATTTCATAATCCTTAATTCCTTGAGATCATTTTTCCCTCTTTACCCATGGTTAATCATTTCCCTCTTTACTCAACCATGCTTAATCATTAAAGCCACTCTCATACATACATCCTCAACTCCCTTGCTGCTCTCCATCTTCTTAGTTGCAGGGGAAACCACAGGCCTCGTTGAATTCAACTCTCCATCATCTCTACACCAGCACATGTGCAAGTGCATACAACTGGAGAGAAACATAAAACAACTCTCACTGTTTCACTTTAAATTCATGACCACATTCCTCAGGCCCAATTCATGACCACATTCCTCAGCCCCAATACTGCACAGTAATCCATTCTCCCTCTCAGTCTCCTGGATTCACAAGACTATTTCACACCTCCTCACTTTTCTTCAAACCTCTATCACCTTCTTCCTCATTCCCCATCTCAGTTAATGAATTTACTTCCCATTTCACTAAGCAAATTGAAGCAAAGAGCAGAAAGCTCCCCAAGACTGCCATCAACTCATCACCATCCTGTCAGCATCTGTACCCATATATTTTGTCTTCCTGATTGATATTAGGTTAACTACCCATGCTCCTATCCCTCTAAAGCCAGTCCCTCCACTTATAAACTAAATCCCATTTTCTCTCATGTCACCTTCAAGCATGCTCCTCCCTGATTCCTGCATTGCTAACCCTCCCTCTTTGCTGGATCATTACCATCAGTGTAAGAGCACACTCTTATTTCTCCTGTCTTAAAGGAAACTTCTATTCATCCCACTTCCTCTCTGTGTACTGCTCTGTTTCTCTAACACATTTGCAGCAAAACTCCTTGAAAGAGTTGAGGACAGTATGTTTCCTGTGCAATTTATCTCCTCCCATTTTATTTAAACTCACTCTAATTAGCTTTTCACATACCCAACTCCAGCATAACCACTCTTGAAAATGTCAACAATGTCTCCCCTACATTGCTAAGCTCACAGATCAATCCATGCTCCTCATCCCATCTGACCTTATCAGAGTCACTTGACAGTTAATCACTCCTGGTTGTTTATGTACTCTCTTCTCTTGGCTTCCAGATTATACCCTCCTGGCTTTCCGCCTGCTTTACTAGTCTCTACTTCTCAGTCTACCATGCTATTCCTCATGTCTTAATGCTAGAGCATCTCAGGGATTCATCTCTGCTTTTCTCTTTCCTATCTACACTCAACTCTTTGATGATATCATCTCCTGGCTTTGGACACCACCTATATGTGGAACCCAAATTTATATATATAACACAGATTCTCTCCAGAATTCCAGAGTCATTATCCACTTGCCTACTCGACTTCTCCACTTAGATTTCTAATAGAAACCTTAACAACAACAGGTCCAGATCTCCTCTTCTCACCTCTTAAACTCATTCTATTCACAGTCTCATCTATCTCAACTTGATCTTTCCAGATGCTTAGGCCAAAACCTTGGAGTCATCCTTGACTCCTCTCTTTTTACTCATATGCTCCAGCTAACCTGGATATTCTAACAGGATATTCTGTTTGTTCTACCTTCAAAGCATATCTTGAATCCAGCCAGTTCTCACCATCATTAACTACCATCTCCTGAGTCTGAACCACCATCACCTCTGGCCTGGAGTATAACCTCCTTTAGTGGTCTTTCTGCTTCTATCCTTGTGCCTCCCTCAATGTTCATTCTCAAAATAACAGACAGAGTAGTCTTTTCAAAATGTAAGTCAGATCGTGCCACTCCTCTGATTAAAAACCCTCCAGAGGCTTCCCATGTTACTCAGAGTAAAAGTCAAAAATGGTTTAGCCCCTGATACCTCTCAGATTTTCCCCCTACTATTCTCCACCTTGCTCTCTTTGCTACAGCCACTCTGGCCTCCTTGCTGCAGTTGGAACACAAAAAGCAGGTTCTGGCTCCAGGGCCTTTGCAGTGGCTGCCTTCTCTACACGGAAAGCTCTCCCTCGACACCCTCATGGCTCACCCTTCCACCTCTCCAAGTTTTCTCTTAAATGTTATCTTCTCAGCAAGCTTTAACCTGAATATCATAACTAAAATTCCAACTCTGCCCCACATTCAGACCTACCAATCCTTCTATTTTGCACTGTTATTTTCTATAGAACTTATTAGCTTCTAGTATATCATGTAATTTACTTAGTTACGTCGTCTGGTTCCTCTCCACAGAATGCAGGTGGGGATTTTTTGATAGTTTCAGTTCCTAATGTATACCAAATGTCTAGAAAAATGCCCGACACATAAAAAGTGTTCAATAAATAATGTTGAATAAATAATTATCTTTCCCTGAAAAATTCAGCCATATGATTAACTAACAATCCAATAATAGTAAAAGCTGTTTGGAGGAAAAAACTAGTTCTTTTCTCAATTATGTAATGTAATGGTCGAAATTCATTTAAGTAACTTATCTTTATTCTGTTCAAAGAATTTACAGGCAACTTGCTCCTTAACAAAAATTAAAGAAATAAATGTTAGACTATTCTGAAAATATTTTTCCCTTGACTTTTCCCCATGTTAAAAAAAAAGTCTAAAAGTCATAACAAGGGCTGATAAGCAATTGCTTTTGATCCAGCACATATTTGAAGGAATGCATAAGAAGTAATTAGGTTGGAAAATATTTTTTGGTGCTGTTGATCTACATGTAAATTTCCGAGGACATAATATTTTATATTACAAGAAAAGAAGTGATACAGAACGAAACCTTAAATATTAAAAAAAAATCTTTCAATAAATTTGTCAAAATAATCAACCCAAGAACATTCTATTTAGTACTACTAGAACCCTGTAAGATCTTTTGATCTTAGTTTTGCATTCTAGCTCTAAATTTCTGTGCTCAGTGTGTTATTTACGTCTTCCCTGACTTGGGAGTATGTTGCTGGCTATCATGAGCCTACCTCCTGGTTCACCTACCATCCTGAGTGACTCTTCTCCTGCGTCTCCATATCTCCTTGAGCATACTGCAAATAGTGTACTGAAATTACCTGTTCTTAGATCTGTCTTCCATCCCTCAGCCCTTTTACTAGATTGTAGTCTTTATAATGGCAGAGATTAAGTATTATTCACCTCTTTAAGAATTTCATAACAAACACATGCTGGGATTCGGATGTTGGAGTTTGTATGAAAATAAATTTATCCTAAGATTCCTGTGACTAATAGAATCAAACTTCCCAGGCATTATTGGTATTATGAAGAAGGAAGTCTCAATCAATTTATAATTAGTACTAAAGAGGAGATAATATTTCTCAGTACTAGAAAACAAACTCTCCAAGTGTGAAACTATTTTGCAAAGTTTTCTCTCTGACCTTGGTTCAAAGATTCATCCATTTCGGAAAAGAATTTAGTGTATATACCAAATACATATGCTTCATGAAGGGGATTATTTAACCCCTCAAGCACTTGCACAGCATGTTCTATGAACTTTTATTCCAAGGAGATAGACCTCAGGACCTCCTGTTGTTCTGGGCAAACACTACTTTTTGTATACGAGCTGGCTACACATCTTTAAAACTCTCCCCATGTGTAACATCTTGCTTTCCATTCCTCTTAGTATCCTGAATGGATAACTGCCACCTTTGCTATCTTTTGAGAGGAATTTAATTAAATTAAAAAAATATCTTAAAGAAACACTATGCAATCCAGTATTAGGTATTTTTACATAATTCTTAATTTCTCCTATAACAGTGTACATTGAGTGTTCTTTCTGACATTTTCTGTGATGATTTGGAGTTACTTTTCTAAGAAACCATAGCTAATTGTAAATCCATCAGCACACGTGAGTCAACGATTACCTCGCGTGTACATTTTCCTGCTTTTGCTCATGTTCAACTAGATCTGCCATTAGATTTCCTAACTATTTTTTAGGAGGTACTTAGAATCCTCTCCAAAAGTGGCCAGCCTATACAATGCCTCATCCTCAATAAATTACTTTGCCACTTATGATTCACCTCGTTTTTACACCACTAATGAATGCACAGAAAATTGGTCCTCATAGTCATCCCCGGGAGGATACCATCATTAACCTCTTTCTAATATGAGCACAGTTTATCTCTCCACCTGATGCTGTCTTTGAAAGAGCAAAGTGAAGAGGGGAGATGATCAATCAATCAAAAGTATTCACTTGATGCTTACTATGCACCTACACAGTGACGGAAATGACGAGTGACGGAATTACTAAAATAGGTTACACGGCCTTGTTCTTGAGAACTTAGCATCTAGTTTGCCAAACAGCTCGAGCTCACTATTAAGACAATACATAATTAATTGCTAGACTGTAATCTTGTCTTTAAATAATAAAGGATAATAGCTTATAATTGGGCATAGAAAGTAGACTGTCAGATGCATTTTCTTTAAATATCTTATAGTAGACAAAAAAGAGGTCATTATTCTGCACAAGGGAAACAGCATGAGCAAAAGCATTGAGGCTGAGAGCTGAGGTCAACAGAAGGGGGATAAAAAGACCAGGCACTCGCCTAGTGGGCACCCATGAAATATCCATTAGGATAGATAAGATGAGGTCATTAAATTTACTTATTGATTTTTTTTATTCAATAAATAAACTCTGAGTTCCTATAGTGTTTTGTCTAGGTGTCAAGAGCAATACGGAAGTGACCTCGGCAGATTTTCTTTAGCAGCATAGAGCTATATGCGTGTGTTGGGGAGGGTATGGACCCAAATGCTTTAATGGTAGCTTGGTATATGAGACTGTAACAGTTTGAATGTCAGGCTTCTAAGAGCTTTGGACTAGACTTGGAATGGCTGAAGTGTCACCTAATGTTTTTTTATAAGGGATCTTAGATTCTTCTTTTACAGCTTTTCTCAGGTTTCTGCCTTTTTGCTGTTGTCTCCTACTTCCTGATTTTTATCACACCTGAACTACTATCTTAGTTTCAAAATAGATGTCTCTTTCTACAGTCTTGTCCTATAAACTGTTGCCAAATAACTGTTGCAAATTAATTTGTCGTTCTTACAACATAGCTCTTTATTCAAGTGACTCTTCTGTTGCAAACATTTTTGACAGGACAGACCTTGAACATCTTGGCCATGATTTCAAGGCCTCTCCATACTTTAAGTCCAGCTGACTGTAGCTTCCATTATTCCTCCACTGAATTCTATTTTCTGATCAAGGTAACTTACAGCTGTATTCATAGCAAGATTTCCTGTTCTATGTCTTTTCACATAAAATGTTTCCATTTGGGATGTACATCTTCTCCCAGTGGCCATTTATGTGAATTCCTAGTTTCCTTTAGCCTCAGCTGGAAATAAGTTTTCTCTTCTCTGAATTCTGCATTCTCCCCCTCACAGTTTGCACTTGTAATTCCTTATATTGCAGTTGGTATTACATGTCTTATCTCTGCATTATGTTGTAAATTTTCTTCCAGCTCCCTACAGTTTGCAGACTAAACAGAGTGTGCAGAATACACTGACTACACTGATAAGTACATATCTACTGAATAAGGCTATTGGATGAATGAACAATCAATCAAGATAGATCCTAGAAGAATGTTAGTAATGAAGAAATACAAGATGTCTGCTGGCTTGTTTGGTTGTTTGGCAGGCTGGTGGGGCCAAATGTCCAGGTAGTTGAAAAGGGAGATGAGAACTTAAGGAAATGTGGCAGTTCCCAGAAATATTAACTTCTGAACCAATCAGGATGTTATTTAAGTATAGAGACAAATAAAACTTGAAAGAGTATGGGGTTTGTCATCTATTGTCTGAGCCAAATAAAAGGGAGTTCCAATAGCAGTCGAGGGCTGGGCTATCCTAACAGGGTGGGGACACCAAGCATTCAAGTTAAATTCGGTGTGTGTGTGGTTTGATTTTGCTACATCTCAGTGAAAAGTCAGCATTTGAGCAGAATAACCGGATTTATAATAATGTACCCTGCATCTATGTGCCCAAGTGGACCGCATAATAAACTCAGCAATTTCATCTTCCTCTCCAGATAAAGGTAATTTCTAGTATGATGAAGTAATTAATGTAGATGAGGGTTTTTGAGAACTAGGAATAATCAAGTTTTTTTCAAGGAATTCATTCCAAGACCAAACAGATTAAAATCATGACTCTAGTCATTCACAAGAACCAAATATAATTCCAGATTTCTAACTGAGTAGAACGAGCAGGAAGATGCCCCCATTCTGCAACCTCTAAACTACCTGCCCTCAGCAGACTTGTAACCAACATGTGTGACTGCAAAAACTATATCCCCTGGCTCTCTCTAATACTTAAAATGTGTTCCATCAATCTGGATAAATTTCACTTCTAACTCTAGCCAGCTGCATGATTTTAGGCAAATTTTTTAATCTCTCTGGGCTTCAGTTAACTCACAAGTAATGGAGATAATTAATAATACTTACTTCATGCAGGTTGGCAGAGAATTAGCAGGAAGGTGCCTGGCATAGTGACTAAACTGCAAGCTAAATTGCAAGCTGTTAAGAAATACTTTTTTTCTTCCTTCCCCAGCCACTCATGTAAACAAGGAAATTCAAAGAAGGAGATGAAATGACGCCAACTTCTAGCAAAACTTCGAATTTGTATTCCACTTTTTCTCTTAGAAAACATGAGATATGGGGGCCAGCCTGGTGGGGTAGTGGTTAAGTTCCACAATCTGCTTTGGCAGCCCGGCATTTGTGGGTTTGGATCCCAGGCACGGACCTACACACTACTTGTCAAGCTATGCAGTGGCAGTGTCCCACATACAAAATACAGGAAGATTGGCAGAGATGTTAGCTCAGTGACAATGTTCCTCAAGCAAAAAGAGGAAGCTTGGCAAGAGATATTAGCTCAGGGCCAATCTTCCTCACCAAAAGAAAAAAAAAGAGAGAGAGAAGTTCAATGCTATTTTTAGGTTTTTTAAGTGGAGAGAAAAAGTTTTTCCTGATTTATTCAACTTTACATAAATACTGAGAAATCCAGGGCTAGAATGATGTGTCTTTATTCCTATTGTAGATTATTTCTAGAAACAAATTCTGCATCCAAAACCAAGTCTTCACACATGTGTTTTCAGTATGCATTTTTTCATTCTCCTGTGCTAGATAAGCAGCCTTTCTACATTCAACAGATAATATTTTATTTTTCTGAGTCCTCAAGGAAACATTCTGGCAGAGAAAGTTAAGCTATTTTCATAGCTTATCTCAGTTTGTCTTCATTAATTGAATGTCCTTTTGCAGGGTGCACTTATCAAATAAAAGAGTTGAATAATTCCAAATGCCAAGCTGATATATTTTCATAGCTGTTGTTAATATTTTAAAAATGTTTTCTAGATTAATGGAATATTTTTACCCTGAAATCTCTGAGTGTCTTAAGGCTTTATTAAATATCACATTGGCCACAGTTTGCAGTAATGATTGCAGTGATAATCCAGTGACTACATGAAATAATTTTAAAACACTTTTTCCTATAGATATAAAAAAAAGTGGCACATGGGATAATTATTTTATAGTTAAATATCCATAATAAATAAATTTAAATTAACATATATTGAGTCATATTACATAAAAATCATAAAAACTTTTAAATAGCCCAAATGCCACTGCTCAGGAAAACTTGTCAAAATAATAACCAAATATGAGGCATACCTGGCTTATAAAATTTAAATAGCACAGCAAAGTATGACACAGAAAAGATACTTCCATCCATCCTCTTATCCCATGTTCCTCATCCCCAAAGTAACAATTATTCTTACTTATCCCTCTGGAATTTATTTCAGAAATAAGAGGATTTATTTATAGATACAATCCTTTTTTATTTCATAAAAGATATGATTATTCTTTTAGTCCTAATAGCAAATATGACCCATGCATAGTTTTTGGATGTACCTTCGATTTAGAGAGGCAGGAAGGTAAGATGAGGAAGTGAGTTAGTTAGCAGGAAACAACACTTACTTCCCAATACCACTGATTTTACCCTGCCCTAGAGTGAAACTTGTTGCTACTTCTGGGAACCAGAGGAAAACTGCTATTGTCACGTTGTCATTCATTTTAATGACTGAAGACCCTACTTAGTAGAAAAAAATGACTCTTCACAGGAATCCCTTTCCTTTACAGTTAACACAATTTGAAATACAAATAACAAATTATTTTCAATCAAGCAAACTTTTGCTGACTTTTCCAGGCTTAGTTAAAATATATCTCCTTAAGGAGGTTTCCCTCTTCCTTCCTTTCGTGTATACTCCTTGGTATGCTCATGATATTGAGCAAAGCCCTTGCGGAACTTATCATACTCTGCCCAGTAGAAGAGTTTGGTTTATGTGAGTTCAAATAAGCAATGACATTTTCCAGCAGTTCCATATTTATGGCGTAGGTGCTAAACAACTGTAGACTAAAGATTAGTCTCTGTTACTTGGTTTTGATTGTGAACTTCTAGAAGATTTCATGAGATGCATTGCAAATGGTTGTTTTCTTGATATTTATGGGTTGAATTAAACTAAATTGAAAGACTTCAAGTAGCAGCTATCAACCAATGATACTTCAAGGGAAAGAGTCGATATAATAATCTGTAGTTAGATGATTTTCCTGAGACCTCAAATCCCACTAGGCCCCTTTCATGGTACTGCTTCCTATTTGGCTTCTTTGTCCTCAGTTTCTTTCTTTGCCCCATTTACTCTGTCCTACTCATTCTCTCTTTATTCAGTTATCTCTTTCCTATGTCTTTCCCATTTCTCCTGTTTGTCTTTTCTGCTTTCCCATCTCAGTTTTTCTCCCTTATGAAATCATACAACACACACACACACCACACAAACATCAATAGCTTTATATATTTGATCTTTCCTTACCGGGATGAAGACGTAGGCTCAGTAGTTTGTCTTTGCACACGTGCATGTTTAATTAAATGTTCTTTTAAAGCAGTCTGGACTTCTGCTGGGATATCAGGGGAAGTGTGGCTGATTTTTATCGCAGGCTCAAGAGCTTTCAGTGCTGGCTTTGCATTTTCTTTAACCTCCTTTTTCTCTTCAGTCTCAAAAACTTCAGTAGGAGCACTTGACATGCTCTGTGGAATGGTACTAACGTTGGGAGTCACGGGTTTGCTCTTCCAGCAAGGCCAGCACAACTTCCAGAAGACAAAAAGTGAGACAACCAACAAGGCCAGGCCACAAAAGCTGACAACGACTGCTAACAAGCTGACTGAAATATCTGGAAAAAATTACAATGCAAAGAAATATTAATTCTTGTAGTGTACGTAAAAGAGCAGAAATGTGAGATAATTTTACATTTTGATTATTATTAATAGCTTCCTGATTTAGCGTTTCAAAAATTACTTTTAAGTTATCTTTGTAGGGAGGAAGATTAATAATTACAACTGGAAATTCTCAAAGGAGATATTTGAAAAATTCCACTCCAGGAAAAGTTTCCAGTTGCATAAAGGAAAAGCATGACATATGCATATCATTTCCAAGGACACTACGAGGGGTCCAAGAGTTTCCAAAATTAAGGTTGGCAACTTGCAATGTGCCATGAAGTCATAAAGCTTAAGAAACTCAGAAACTGAAAATATAGGAAAGGCTTCTGTTTGCTTCGTCTTTGATCTAAAAATGCAAGCTTCTCATTCTCTAAACAGGGAATAATGTCAAATATTTGTATAAGCCACTTTCTATAGTCTAAATGAGAGTAACATCTTACTGAGAAAATGGGTACACTATCAACTATAGTTTCAAACTCCATAAGTCTTTTCTGATAATCTTGCATGACTCTAATTTCTAAAGTCCAAAATTAGTTAATGATTTGTTATCTAAGTATCTCTAAAATATTATTTCAAAATAATTACTAAATTAATATATATTTATATATATTAGTATATAAATATATATAATGTAAAATGATTTAAAAATATAGTAAAATAGTTAACAAGATTGAATAAATAAATAAATGGGAGAGAAGGAAAAATCTCCCAGCCAGAAAAATTCCAAACAATGTGCAGATTCTCTGCCCTCAAGGAGGTGGAACACAGCTCCCCACTCCTTAAATGTGTGCTGCGCATGGTAACTTTGCTCCAAAGAGTACAGTACAGAAAGGGGTATAAAGGGGGTAACTTTACAGTGGAGAAACCTCACCCCAGTGTTCAAGGGGAACATCAACAGTGATGAAGCGTGTTGATGGTATGTACCCTTGATATGATGTGATGAAAATGGCACTTGACCCCTGTGGTCTTCCTCCCCTAAACCCGTAACCCAAGTCTAATCATGAGACAAACATAAGACACATTCCAGTAGAAGGGCATTCTACAAAATACCTGACCAGTACTCTTCAACTGTCAAGGTCATCAAAAAAAAGAAAGTCTGAGACACTGTCACAGCCAAAAGGAGACTAAGGAGACATGACAACTAAATGTAATGTGGTACCCAAGATGGAATCCTAGAATAGAAAAAGGATATTAGGTAAAAACTAAGGAAATCTGAATGAAGTATGGATTTTAGTTAACAATGTAACAATACTGGTTCATTAATTATAACAAATGTCCCATATTAATGTAAAACATTACTAATAGAAGAAATTGGGTGTGGAGTATATGACAACTCTGTACTATCTTCCCAATTTTTATGTATATCTAAAACTGTTCTAAATAGGAAAGTCTATAAAAAAAGCTAATAATATGCCTTATGCACTTCCATTTTCACCTTCCTAGGATAACCAATGCTAGCAATCTGGTGTTATAGCACTCTTTAAGTTTTGAAAAGCAAATAGATTTCCTGTGAAGGGAAATTTTTCTAGATTTAAATAACCTTGTAATTTTCTTTTAATATTTTGTTTTTCAATGTCAAATACGTCATCCAATGTCTTTTGTTTGTTTTAAATAAAAATGTTAGGAACACGTTATAGGCTGATTTATGTCTGTCCTTCCACTCCTTCCAAATTCATATTTTGAAGTCCTAACTTCCAATTTCATGCCTCAGAATGTGACTGTATTTGGAGACAGGGCCTTTAAATTAGTAATTAAGGCAAGTGAGGCACAGGGATGGGCCCTAGTCCAGTATGACTGGTGTCCTTATAAGAAGAGATTAGGCAAGGACACTCACAGAGGGAAAACCATGTAAAGACACAGGGAGAAGGTGGCCATCTATAAGCCAAAGGGGGGTGGCCTCAGAAGAAACCAACCTTCATGACACCCTGATCTCAGACTTCTAGCTTCCACAACTGTGAGGAAATAAGTTTCTGTGGTTTGAGCCCCCCAGTCGCTTTGTTAGGGCAGACCTAGCAAACTCATACAGAATAAATCTAATTTTCTTTAACCCCCACTGTAGGTGGTCCCATCCCTCCCCAGAAGCAACCAGTAATCCCAGGTTGGTATGTATCTGTCCAGGTCAAGCACTAATAAACAAAAATATCTCTTAAAATATCATAAAAATGTAGAATTGTTTATAATACAATAAATAATACAAAATAATGTACTTTTTTATATAAATGGCTTACAGTATATTTCTTTCTTCAATTTGCCTTATTTTTGTATTCAACAACACTTCATGTCATGTAGAATTCCACAATACTTCATCATGATGGATATTTAGATTATCCCCAGTGTTCTTCTATTACAACATAGCTACAATGGGCATCCTTGCACCCTTCTCCTTGTGCATATTTGTGAATGCTTCTCTAAGGTAAATATCTAGAAATAGAATTGCAGAGTCATAGGTTATGCACATATTTAGTTTTACTAGATATTTTCAAAATGAATCCCAGAGTGGCTGTAACAATAACATCATATGAGTTTACCAGTTCCTACAATCTCAGAGAAATATTGTTGTACTTTAATTTTCACTGATTTCTTGGGGAAATGATACCTTGTTTTAATTTACATTTCCCTGATTAGTAAGCTAAAATGATTGTGTTTAAACTCCAAATTTGTAGCTAATGGAAATTCATTCATAAACTGAAATAATTCCAAGTATTTATTGCTAATTAATTATAAGAATAAAAATTAATTTTGACATGCTTTGATACATAGACATTAATATTTTCCTTCTTATTCCAGTTGCTTACTAAAGCAACCATCGAATATATTTCTCATTAATATTCCATTGGTGAGGAATTGTGACCATATTTTATAGTTTGTGCTTTACTTTTTTTATTGTTCATAAGCACCATAACTTGAGGAAAAGAAAAAAGGATAAAATTAATGTGAGTCCTGATTAGTAACTATGGTTTTAAAATGGAGAAATAAATACTACAATTATGGCTTCATAATCTTCATGCATTTTCAGCTCCATTTACACTATATTCTTCTGGATATTTTAACTCAATTAACTTCTTCAACAGGCTGACTTCTACCCAGCTGGGCCCTAAAACCAAGATACAAGGAAACTGCAGGACAAAGTGAGGTGAGGAAAGGATGGGAGTAATTTTCAGTTCATAACTGAAAACACCTCCCTTTGTAACAATGCAGGTCAGGCATTAGAGAACTTTTTATACTCTATCCACAAAGATTTTCTGAAATTCTTTTATGCCACTGCTTCTAAGTGATGAGCTTTTGCATGCATAAGGTTGTTCTGATCTTAGGAAAAAGCCCTGTGGAAATCTTTGACCCTAGTTCCATTTTCCCACTGCCGACAATTTCTTTTTAAAATCAACATCTGGTTGTATCATTTAGTGGACCATAAAATATTCCATCCAAACCAAGTCACTTTTGAAAGCAAAAGGTTGCGTTATCAATAATGCCAGGGTAGCAGGAAGAAACCAAGTCATGTCCTGGCAACTGAAATGTATGCTCACTGTCCCTCTCTTAGCCTAACATCCCTCCAGGCCACCCCTTAGCCATCTGGGGCAAACCCAAAATTTGCAAGGCATTCCACAGCATCTCTGTGATTTGACCTCTAGCTATTGATCCAACTTCATTCTCCAGCCACTCTCCTACCTATTGCTCCATCCCCTGACCACACATTATTCTCTCATGATTTTGTTCAGGCTGTCTCATGTAGCTTTAACGCATTTTCTCCTCCCATTTGGCTGTCTGGCAAATTTGTACTCATCCTTCAGTAATCAGATGCAATAGTAGCTCTTCCCTGAAGCTCTCTCTGCCTCTTCTATTCTTAAGGGCTTTTAATGCACACCCACCACTGTAACACGGCTACTGTAATAATTGGTCTATAATCCTTTACCCCAAACTCTCAGGACATGATGTGTTTCAAAAATTTTTATTATTTTCTTTTGGATATTACAAAAGTAATATGGTACACATTACCTAGGATAACATTCAGCAACCAAACACATTAATATATCTGTAATGAAATGTATGAATTAGTCACATCAGGTGGGATTATTGAAGGCCATAAGTAACTTAATGCCAATTCAGGTAAGGTGTTGGCACCGAATTGCCACAATTTTAAAATAATTTTCAGTTTTCAGAGGTTCTGAGGTTTAATGGTGGGTAAGGGATTGTGGATCTGTACTTATTTTGCTTCTCCAAATGTTCCCACCCAATCAATACACTCACTCCCTGATCCTTCAAAGCAGAAACCAAATTTATTCACGTTTTTATTTTTAGCATCTAGGATATATCAAATGGTCAAAAAATGTTTATGGAGCTAATAAATACATACTTTGAGAGTTATCTGAAAAGGTACTCAAATGTCTGTGAATTTCCAGGTGGCTGAGTGACTAAAAGTTGAGTGATTTGGAGAGAATATACAGAAAACCTTCTACTAGGAAGAAAGTATAATATAGTTTTACTGTGGAACCATTTAGATCTGGGTTGAAATGTCAACTGCACCACTATGTGACCAGGCAAGTTGTTTAGGCTTTAAGAACCTCTGTAAAATAGAGGTATTTATATTTATTTCATAGGAATGCTGTGAGGTTTAAATAAGAAAACTTATGTAAAGTATTTAGCATTGTAACTTGCATAATAAGTGCAAGAATGGGTTTCTATCATTACCAACTATTTATTTTTCTTTAAACAAGAGTACATAGGGGGAAAGGAAAAGGTATGAATTGGGTGTGAATTGAATGGTAGTTCACAGATTAGTAAGGAGAGGAGAAACTCATCTTCTGATGATATTTGGCACTGAAAGGAGTGAATTTGTTTATAATAGAGACAAAAATTTCTAAGTAAATATTAATGCTTCAGGAAGCTAATAAAAAACATTACCTTTTCCTACTCCTTTGTGCTCAGAACAACTGAGAGGCAGACACAGTGTTCAAGCAGGTGGCAATTAAAATACTAGGGAATATCAGCTCAGGTCTATCAGAGAGTGGAGGTGCCAATATATCACCTTGAATTAATCAGACCTGCCCACCTAGTCACAAGCCTGGCTGGACAACCACAGGTATTCCTCATGGGGACCTGACCCTGTGAACTTTACCACATGGGAGAGTAGAGAATATTTGTTTCCTGAGGATATGAGGCTACCCCACAAAGAAGGGGGAAACATGTGAGTCATTTCTCAGGGATGCGGACAGGCTATGATTTCGTGATTATTCCTATCTTGTATCTCCTTCCATTAAGAGAAATAAAGCAAGGGGGAAGGGGATAGTCCCCTAATGGCAAAAAGTGAAAGAAGTTGGATTAATTAGAATTTTATCCTGAAAAGTTACGAGACAAGTTTATTGTATTTTATATATTTTTACATTGTTGACTATTAAAATTATGACTAATTATTAAAAGTATCAAAAAACAAAATCAAGTGCTTAATACTTAGGTCTCTACGACTTTTTTTCAACAAAATTTACAAAATAAAAAAGAATCTATCAAAAGATTAAGGGAGGATCTGGGAGAATTTATAAAGTCATTTAAGTGTTTTAAGTGATTCTTTATGATTGTGATTCAATATTTAACCATGACATGATGGACATTAAGAGTTTGAACTTACTTCAAACAAAAATAAGTAGCCCCAGAAACATTTTTAAGTCAAGGTTTTGAAATGGTTGGATATGCATTTCAGAAATAACACTCTGGCTAGGGAGAAGGTAAGAGAGGAGGCTAGATGAGAAGAGGAAAAACTAGTTAACAGATTACAATAGTCATCCACATGAGAGATTCTAGTGGTTCTGAATGACAGGTGCTGAAATGGGAAAAAGAGTAGATTGAGGAGATAATTGGGAAGTTAACGCTCTAATGAAGAAGTCTCCAGACTGAAGGACAAGAATGCCAACTAGACTTTTGATGGTGAGCACAATGCAGTCTATGAAGAAGCTGAAATATAATGATGCATACCAGAAATTTATATAATGTTATAAACCAACATTACCTCAACAAAAAATTAATTTAAAAAAATGTGACACATTGGGAGACCAACAGGGTGACGAAGTAAGGAAACCATGACTTCAGCCTTGGTCACACTGAGTTTGAAGTACTTGTGGTCATGCAAGTAGAAATTTTGAGTAAGCTATTGGTCATGCATGACTGCAACTTAAGAGTAAACTGAAGGACTTCCTTAAATTGTGGAATTGGAATCCACGAAAGAGAAGATAAAAGCTCCTTAACAGAATCCTGAGTACACCAATATTGAAAGAAAGGGAACTTTAAAGAACAAACAGCCTGCATGCATAGAAGACTAAGAAAGAGTAGAAGGAGCAGTATGAAGAAAAATTAAGTCAATGTGTTTTCATACAAGTTTGGAGAAGAACATTTCAGGAAGTGGTCAATACTGTAAAAAATCAAAACACAATAAGCTCAGTTAATACAAGGGTTGACAAGTAACTATTAACTTTAACAAGCAGGTCTTTAGTGAATTCAGTGAGCGAATTCTTCACTTCAACTAGTGAAGAAGCAGCTATGTTAACTAGATTAATATAGTTTAATAAATTAATGGAAGTGAGGGAGTGGATTCTATGAGTAGATAATTCCTTCAGGAAACTGGATTTAGGAAAGGAGGAGAGAGACAGCAATAACTAGAGCAGCACATGGAGTTTATAAAGGTGTTTTTATTGTATTAATATTATTTATTAATTACATTATAATTAATATTAATTTTATTTTACTAGGATGTGCAATACACAAGTAAGTCTTAAAACTTACAGGAAGCAATCAGCAGATAGAAGAGATAGAAAATTAAACAGAGTAAAAAACTAATAGTGAAGTCCCATAAAACATGACGATGGATGGGGTCTGAAGCAAAGGTAAGAGGACTGGATTACATCTTCCTTTGTGAAAAAAAAAAAGAGGATGATTCTGGAATCACGTAAGTTTATAGGTCTTTGCACAGGAAGTCAAGTGAATTCTTGTTTATAAATACTACTTTTCTCTCCAAAGTGGAAGTTAGGGT
The DNA here is from genome assembly GCF_021613505.1 of Equus quagga. Lineage (NCBI taxonomy): Eukaryota > Metazoa > Chordata > Mammalia > Perissodactyla > Equidae > Equus > Equus quagga. Next base: position 28,375,298 of record NC_060267.1, on the reverse strand, counting down.
CAACCGTCAGTTGCTTTTGGATATTTGTGAATAGTTTGGAATATTTAAGTAGAGTGGGAAACATTTGACATAGGAACTGTAGAGAACAGCAGAAAATTGAACAGGAAAACATCAGATGTCTGGTCAGAATTGAGGGTTCTTTTGAAAATACTAATAGAGTAATACTAGTCTGCCTGGTTTTAAAATCTCCTAAATATTCTGTTGCTTTGGTGTGGGGACAGACAAACAGTTGAATTTATCCATGAATGAGGTCTCCTCCACAATGTGCCCCTTGCCACGCAGGAGGATGTGATAAACCTCAAAGGAAAAAGTGATTGCAATGATGAAATGATGCATCATAAAGGTGACACCATATTTTTTGACAAGAAAATTCACAGAGAAGTGGAAATGTGAATGGATTGGAGTTTCCAAATGAGAAAGATGAAAGCATAGGAGCTTTTGGTTGGGGATTAGGAAGGTAGGGTGGGGAAGAGGAGTCGATCACTGAGGGAAAGGAGCCAACCATAGGAGACCAGGGTGGCGAATACGAATGACTTGCCTTCTCCACACAGACTCTGAAGTAACCCATTGCAGTGGGCCAACTTGATGAGTAGGATAGGATCTCTCTAGCTCAAATTTTCAATGTCTCTGGATAACTGAAAAGAATCCATTATATGGCATTACGTCTTGGTAAGACCAGGAGTTAATGAAACTTACAGAAATTAGATTAGGCTCTAAGATAATCAGGTTTAACATTGCTCAAACTCCAGTTTGATTACATACGTATCCATAACCATTGCTCTACTCTATCTACTATCTGTATGTCTGACTGTATATTTCTGACTCATTTTTGCTATAAAGATTTTACTATTTTATCATGTCTTAATATCTCAAAATAAAGTGCCACAGTTCTGAAAAAGCGAGAAAAGACAACTCTCATTAGAAAACAGAGTAAGCCAAAAAATGCTAGCTCTTCAGAAACTTTTAGTAAAGCAGAACTTTGCTAAAGTCTATGTAACCAGACCATAACATTTGCACAGTCCTCTTCACTAAGGATTGTGAATACTGTTAGGTCTAATTACCTCCTACCCATGCAGATGGCTATGATTAGAGAAAAGCATAGACCGACTGGCATGTTCTCAACGCCAATTACCAGTGTCTTAGTTGATTTATTTGTCTTTCTGTATCATTATTTTAAATTTAAAAATTCTAGTTAATTTTCAAAATGTACAAAAATGTGATTTCTTATAATTAATTTCTTATTTGTATATTTCTTATAATTTCTTATAATTTCTTATAATTAATTTCTTTATAATTGATTTCTTATAATTAATCAGAAATTACAATTTACTTCATAGATATAAGTCTTTTGTTTCTTTGGTTGCTCGTCATTGTTGTCTGACCACAGACTGTTTATGGCATCATTCTGTAGAGAAAGAAGAGGAATAACACTGAGATCAGCAACTCTTATTCACAGAAAGTTGTGGCCACTTCCTCAGGAAAGTTGAGGAAAGCTACCTCTGAGATGAACGTTTGGAATTATCTTTGAAGTTAACCTATTTATACTATTCACATGGTATAACTATTCTAATAGGGCATAATTCTGATCTCCCTAAGAAGAAACCAAATTATTAGTGACCTAAATAAGACAGAAGTTTATTTCTCTCTCATGTACACAACTGTCTCAGCATAAGCAGGTCAGGGCAGATACATCAACTTCAAGGTGTCTAGAATCCTGGTTTCTTCTATATTTTTGCTTTGCTATTCAAAAGCTTTTGCCTTCTCCTTATAAAGTCCAAGACGGCAAGCTACCATGTCCACATTCCAGGCAGCTGGATGGAGGAAGAATACCGAGGGAAAAGGGAAGGTGAGGGTATGTCCTTTCATTTAAGGGCACAACCTGGAAATAGCGCACATCACTGCTGCCAACACTCCAGGGCTCAGAACCTAGTCATGTGGCTGCACCAGCCTGCAAGGGAGGCTGAGAAAGGTTGTCCTTTTAATAAATTGTAATGCTGCCACATACCCAGCTAAAAATAGAGAAAAGCAGGGGGAAAGGAATACTGGGCAACAACTAGCAGTCTCTCCCTCATCTATAAATCCAATATATAATGGTTCAACGTACTTATCCTTGTAACAATGCCTGTTATAATTTCCATTTTAATTGTACTAACTTTTGCCTATCTATCTCTTGAATTTCAGTAATCGATAAAAAAATTTATAGTAATACCATATTTAATCAATTATAAAATGCATATTTTTAAGTATTTTCATTTTCTGAAATCAGAACGTAGCTTTGCGTTGATGGCTGGTTACCATCACTGACAGGCAGGAAGTAACTGTGTTATAGTTTTCTCTGTCTGTGAATGCTCTAAAGCAAAAGCATCAGCACTGAAAGTCCTAGAATGAGTCGAAGTGGCTTGAAAGAAAATAGCGAAGCTCACCCTTAACCCTTAAAGCCCAAACTTTTGTTGGAAGTAGGTGGGGGAAGGTAATGAGTCAGAAGAGTTCGGCAAAATTGCCAACATTCCACACTGAACAGCTAGCTTTAGAGCACAACACTAATGCCCTTTATATCTTTTATGAATTCTTCTAAGGAAAAAGAATGCATCATTCACACTCTTGACAGCAATCTTGATGGCATAAAGTCCAATAATAAGTGGAAAAACAAAGGCATCACCAATTCTTAATTAAAGCCATTCAGAAGAACCAGACTCAGAACTTTAATTTTAAAATTATTTCAACCCTTTTATGTCTTTTATATTTTCCTTTTTATGTCTGTACAAGAGTGACATGTGACTCAAAAAATCTATGCCTAAGTTTTAAAAGAAGTCTTTCCGTAAATATGAAATAAAAATTCTATGTGATAAGAAAGCATCATCATAATTTAATTAGCAACATTCATTTTCCTTTTTTGGTACCATATAAAATAATTGTGCATCTTATAATCCATAGCATCTTAGAGTCAATGAAATATAGTACCAAATAATCTATTAAAATATACAAATTTATTTAAAAAATCTTTACCTGCGTTCATAATTGAGTAAATAATTTACAATCATGATTGTATACTAATTCTACATTTACATTAACTTAAATTATGCACAGCATTTAATTAATGGTACCAGTACATTTTAATGTCAGGCACAATGGCTCTCACATAGTATAGTGCTCAATAAATATTTGTTGAATAAAAGCATAATGCTAAAAACACCTCAGATATAATAACAACTCACACTGTACCATATTAGAAATGATAATAAGCTTCTCAATATTGTTTTGTCCATTATTCTTGTAAATCTATGACTACTGAAACAGAACCAAAAGAATAATAAAGACTGGAGGGAAAACAACAGTCCTCACAATTTGATTAAAATAATTCTGCATTATGAACAAATTGACATTTATAAGGTTTTTTAAATTGACTGTAATGTTCTCTATTCAATAATAGAATGTTAAATTAAACAGTAGATCATAACACACTTCAGGATCCACCTGAATTTTTTTTTAAAAGTTAGTATCAGTTCCTTTTTCCTTCATGCCCCATAGTATATACACAGACATATATATATATATATATGTCTATATATATATAGTGTTTTGTTTTCTGATACTCTACCTAAGCCATGCTAATATCAGCTCCTACAGCTTCAGTGGACATTTAGGATATTTAACATTATGAGGAAAAAGAAAACTACCTTATTATATAATAACAAGAAGCCATCTCTTCAGTCAATGGATTCTGTTTCCAAACTTGGCCAGTATTGGATATTTCACAAACAGAAGAAATTGATATTGTACAAATTAGAAACAAGAAAAATACTTGATTGACCTTTAATAATAACACTCCTTATTAGGAAGTCTAGTTTTAACACATTCATACTAATTATACTTTAGGGTCTTTGAATAGATGACTCTCAGCTTTTTTCCACTGTAATATTTTGTCTCCAATGCCTCATAGTACTGAATTTTAATAAAAATATGAACTGTTCATTACTTAGATACCCAAAATATGGTATGCAATTTTTCTAATTGCAAAACAACCTCCCAATTTAAGTGGTAATTTAATAGGTTTCACTGTAGACTTATTTATGAACATATAAAATGAATTATATTTATAATTATATGAGTGCAAGATTGTGCATTTCTAGCACACTAAAATATTTTACATGATTGTACTGTTGAAACAAATCAATTATATTTGGCCAAAAGTATGAGTAAACAGTTACTTGTGCACACTTAATTGCACATGCATGCATATACTCAAGTAAGAAAAATGAACATTGTGTCTCATATTTGGACGACAGAAAATCTAATAAAAAGAAAGTTTGGGATTTGGGTCATAATCACACACTGAGAAATCTTACTGATACCTTCCAATATGTCACTAATTATAGCCAAGAGTATAATAATAGTTAAGAGCCTATCTTTACAAACACGGGTTTAGAGCCCTTTAGCACCAAGGATGCCCCAGGATCTTCTTATTCTTACTGTTTCTTGAACCTAAGATAGGCTCTAAGGAGCCCTGGGTTCTTATCCTAGCTCCATCACTAACTAGTGATTTGAGAGGAAGCGGCTAACTTTTCCTGCATTAGCTTCCACGACTGCAAAATGATGCTTTCTAGTTCTAACCGAAATTATTAACAGCAATTTTAATACTGATACGATTATTTCTCATGTTACTATCTACGTAAGCAAACTAACAGGCTTTCCTTTTACCATCGTAAATGGACATATCAAACAGATATTCCCACTTTTCTAGAACTTCAACAAACTCAATACATTTATTATGCAACACTTACAAATTTAGCCATTGGATCATAGCTCTACCTGAACACACTGAGGAAAGTCAATGGACATCCATGTGATGTTCAATTGCTTTTTCATGAGTATGTGACTCATTATATTCAAGCTTTTAAGTGCTTCAAGTGCTCTAATTTCTGTCATTACCATAAACTAAATATTTTGTATGCCTATCTACATAAGATACTGTATTGGACACTGGAGGCAGAAAGACACAAATATATACAACTTAGTTTCAGCAGGGATTTGGAGATTATTAAATAGCACTCATCATTTTACAAATAAGGAAATTGAGGCTTCTTGAGAATATATTCATTAATTCAATTATTCATTCTTTTGTTCATTCAGCAACTATTTATTGAGACTCTAGTAGGAGGCACAGATTTTTCTAGGCACTGATGATAAAACAGTAAACCACTGTCCTTCAAGAGCTTACATTCTATTAACTTAACATGTGCACCACTAGTAGAATACAATGTAGATCAGGAAGAACACAATTACATTTCCAAAATGTAGATCATTTGACTTGGCACTAGAGATCCCATCAAACATTTATGATAATGTTTATCTTCTGCCAGAATTTTGTACAAAAAAAGCTTGTAAATGAATGCAGATGCATCCAAAATAATGACCAATTTTTTTCACAAAACAAAATTACAATGATGATTAGCTTTTAAAGAAAATGGGATTTGAATGAAAATCCCTATATACTTTGTATATAAAGTTTATGCTTTATATACTTTGTATATAAAATCACTCTTGTAAGAATCAGATTTCAGATTCACAGCTCATATAAAGAGCAAATACAGATCTTAATTTGTCTCAAGAAAACAAATGTTACGTAAAAAGAAAAAAAATCCTGTCCATACCGCCAAAATATCGATGTCTCAGAATTAGGAAAAATAGATGTTTGCTGAGGTCTGCTTGGCCTTTGAAGATCCATTTCCCTTTGGAGCAAATGAGATCAAGCACAATATGTATTGATGATTATGTAAAAATGAGACTAGAAATAGTAGAACCTGGCCATTTTTAAGTGGAGTAACAATACGGAGGAAGGAGAAAAATCCTTTCTTATATTCTTCTTTAAGCAGGCTTATAGCTCTGAATTCATTGTGTCAATAATTCTTTTTCAGACGTACAAGTCTCAAGGAAAAATTACCACTATGTTTCTAAATTGTTAATTCTTTACACAATCATTAGAATGTGTAAAACTCAGCAGTATAGTGATATAAAAATTATACCTAAATTAATTGAGTAATCATTTACTTCGTGTCTGTAGGGAAAACCTATGAAGTCCTCTTACTCATTTTAAGCCCTAAGGATAGACTTACAATGCCCTAATATCAGAAGAAAATCATGATGCAACTTTTAAAATTTTACTTAGCCTTCTCTTTTCTTATTTGTCAAGTGACTTCTTTGCCATATACCTACTTGTCCCCACATCTAAGAAAGTCAAGAACACATGCATGAATTTAGAAGAATTTGTTTAAAATTGATTTTAGAATTTTCAGAACAAAAATAAAAGTGTAAAAAGCTCAAAATGAAAACATTGATGAATTAAATGTTTATTTAAAGTACTTAAATTAAAGTTAGGTCTATACAATTGTGATGTGACTGTGAGCTTAAGTGGGTTTTATCAGTTATGATTTATGAAGTCTACCTTTCAAGCAACATAGTTTCCTAAAACCTCATAAGCATTTGGCTATAGAGCAGCAATTAAAGACTGACCAGAGATGAACCTAAATCCAGTTTAAAAACCATTATGTATAGTCAGTCACAGTATAACTGAAAACAACACTTAAGGCCAATGTATTGTTTTGTACTTTCCCTAAGAATTCTAGCATTAAATCATATTGTGCATTAAAATGAATTTAGTGGGTGACATCTATTCGGGGGAGGGGAAGAATAAGTGGTAAAAAGACTGAAGAAATCTGATTTTCTAAAAATTGCACATGATGAACTTTCTAATGGGCTAGTATTGTTGACATCAATAACATCTCTAATAAACTATTTCAAAAGAGTAAGTTAACTAGTGCTGGCCACTGCAGTCTAAGTCTCCACAAATTTTACGAAAATAGCGTATTGGTCAACTTGATCAGCAGATCCTCAATGTCAATCACACTGCTAGTGCTGTTATGGTAAAAAGGATGGTGAAGGTTGCTCTTTATGGGCATTTAAAAAATCAGTAGGGTAATATCTTATTTACTTATGTGATTCATAACTTTAATGCAGAATCACTTTAATTGGGATTACCTGAATTTCTCTCCCTCTACCCCTATGTGAAGGAATCTAAAAATATACACAATCTGGAAGCTTGCAACTGTCACTGCAACCTGAGAACAACTAACACCATCTGGGCAGTGCTCATTAACATTCAAAGTAAATAACCACCATACCATTCAACATCGATGTCCTTCTGCCAATAATGTGCTTCTCCCTAAACAAACAGTGAGTAGAAAGATTGTCTACTGGAAGTATTTTTATTAAGGGATCTATAATAAAAGGTACAAGTGCATAACTCATTAGAAAATCTACTTTAAAGAACAATGTGAAGCTGAGTGGCTCATTAATATAAAGATTGGTTAAATAATCTTTGAATCCACTTCATAGATATCTATCATATTTGGGAGTTTGAGAATTAAAGTATTTTACTACTAATTGTTGCATAGATCTGCAATGGGAAATGGAAAGAAATCTTGTGCATCTTTGTATCTCATACCAACCTAGTAGAATGTCTTCTCTCGTGTTAGTCATTCAATATATATTCATATATTAAACCAAATATCCTATTTGAAATAGTATATGTTTTCCTTTAAGGGGAGAAAAATATCCATATAATCGTTTTAGATTACTTTCCCTCACACTTTTTGTTCCCAAGGGAAAGTGCAAAAGGAATTAGGATTACCACTACTTCTTGTAGTGCTTAGAACAAGCTCAGAGCCCTTTATTCATATACTCTGTTCTACCTTAAGCTCATGTAGTAGTGTATTTAGAAAGATTTAGAAGCAATTTTCCTCATTACTAGCCAATCTGTGACCTAGGAAACTACTACTTCGTGTATGATCACCGAGGTGGGGGAGGGAAGGTGGGAAATTAGTAGTTTTATCCACAGCATCAATTGTTAAATGACTAAAATATAGGTCTTTAAACTTAAATACTTTCATTTCTTCCACTGTCCCCCCCTTCTCTGAGTCTTCTCTCTAGCATGTGTCTCATTAAAGACATTTCAGAAGAGCTTAGCCAATATCACACAAAGGATTGTAAGGTCATACTATTTTGAGTGTTTATCTCCTGCTTAGCAGCCATACACATGACAGGCATACGGACCGGATGTTCACCCAGTGCCATCCACTAATAGTTGAGTTTCCTACATTCCCGGGAGTTTAACATCTCCTGGACAAACGGAAAAGCCTCTGCTGTGTTTATACAGTCACAGAGTCTCTAAGTTTCCAGCATGTGGACAGCAGCAATTATGCATCACTCTGCTCCCTGGGCCAAGTAGCAGCATCTCCTCAGGTTCTGCAGGTGCAGACACAAGCCTCTCTGGTTCCTGTTGCCATGACCAGAGAATTCCAAAATCCTGCAGATATCCCATTTACATAATGGCATGTAAAAGCTAAAGCACATCTATTCCCACCTCCATCCCGTCTCCCTTTGTCTTCGGTGGTAGGGGGTGGGAATTCACCAAGTGTGCCCTCCTTGCCTCCTCCCCAGCACGCAGGGCTGTCTACCGTCGTGCTGCGCTCAGAGCACAGCGGTCCATCTCCTGTTGCCCTGGCTACCCTCAACCCAGGAAGCCCCAGCAGGAGGCACAAATGATGGGAAAGCAAAGGGAAAGAAACAAGACCCTACAGAGGGAATGGCAACCTTTCTTCCAGCCTGATGCCCCCAATCCCGAAACCAGTGTTTGTCTCCCAAAGCAACAAGTGACCCACACAAGGGACTCTGGAGACCACGCGGCTGCAACTCCGGGAGTCCATCTCGTGCGCGTGAACAGCACCACAGGCTGCACAAACCAACCACTGCGCAGGTGGTTAAAACCCTTTACCCCAAGCGGGAGCAAAACAGTGGTTCTGGTTCTGATACGCGCCCCCATCCCGAGAAAAATCTGTCACCTGAGACTACTTTCCACCTCCAGATTTCTGGCGGTGGATGTCCTTCTCCATCCCCCACCCCCCATTTCTTTCCAAATTTCCTGAAGGGGTAGGGAGGATGCCTGTGTGTTAGGGCGCGTATGAGAACGCGTGTGTGGAAGGGATTTATGACCTTTTTCATCTCTTCCACTTATTCTGTACGTGCCCTGAGCCTTCGCTGTCGCCTCCAAAAACTGGGATCTATAATCCTTGCTGTTTTGCCAACGTTGTCATGAAGCCCTGGAAAATCATACCTATTGAAGGGCTTTGGACACTAAACTGCTCGACAGGTTGCGGCTGCGGGTTACCGCTACCGGGACCCTTTCTGCTCTCGGAGGCTAAGGCAGCCCCATTTGCGCTCAAGCACAGATTCTCCAGACCGGCCTCTTCCCCAGACTCGCGACTCGCCACCCGCGGGACGAGCGAGGGCAGGCGGGCGTCTCGCGGGCAGCCTCTCCCCTCCGGGAGCGAGCCCGGAGGCGTGGGAGAGCGCGGAGAGAGGGGGCGCGGGCGCCAGGGAGCGAGACACGGCGCCTGCGGGCGAGCAGCAGCCCAGAGAAGTGGGAGAAACCTGGCAGGTGCACACGAGGAGACCAAACCCGAACAAACAGACCGCGCTCGAAGTCACCTGCAGCCGAACGGAAGGAGGGAGCGAGGTAGGCAGGCGCGGCGTCCCAAAGATGCCCCTGGTGCCGCGCGGGAGGCGCAGGACCGGGCGCTGGAAGCTCAGCGCGCGGGGTCCCGGCTGAGCGCGAGGACGCGAACGGAGCCCTCCCCTGGTTACCTGTGCTGCCTCCTCCCTGGCTGCCCCTGTCCGCGGGGAAGATGCCCGAGCACTTCTCCCACTCCACCTGGCCCGCGAAGCACAGCTCGGTGACGATGTGCAGCGCCTTCTGGCACAGGCTGCTCACTCCGTCCTCCTTGTGGAAACTCATCGTTTGGTCTCTTTTTCCCCAGTTAGCCGTCCTTTCCCCTTCTCGTTATCTCCAGGCTAGCCCCTCGTGCGCCCTAAGCCATAGCCCGCCCGCGGGGACTTTGGCCGGAGAGCGCGTTGCTAAGAAGCGGCAACTCCTAGGAGTCCCAAGTTGGCCCCATGGCGGGAGCGGCGGGCGCGGGGAAAGGCGGCGAGGCTGGGGCGGGAGCCCGCGCGAGGCGGCGGCGGCGAGGTTTGCGCCAACTCTTCGGGCGCGCGAGCGAGCCCAGGCGAGCTGGAGAGACAGAGCCGGCATGGAGCGCGCCGGGGAGGGGGAGACGTACAAAAGCAGAAGCCCTCGACTCGCAGGAACGCCCCCCCCTTCCCAGAGCGTTCACGCTTCTGGCGGGTGCCTGGCGGCGGCGCGTCCAATCGCAGCCCGGCGCGGCCCCGGACGACCCGCGGCGGAACGCGCAGCCCCGCTCCCCACGCGGCTGGGGAGGGGGTTGGCACCGCAGGGGGGGCGGCCTGGCACCCGCGCTGGCCCCCCTGGTAAGGCCGGGGTGCTCATCTCGGCGCGCAGCGGGGCAGAGAAATCTTTTTCTCTGTGGTTCTCCCAGCCTCAGACCCCCGCCCCCATCCCCTTGTCTCTCCAACTTTACTCCAGATGTGTGCTACTCTCTGTGCTCGATCCGGTGCTACTTGTCAGAAAAGTCACTCCAACTGAAGGCAAACTGGAAAAGTTAAATTTAAAAAAACGAGTAGATGAATAATCAAAGCAGACGTGTATAGAAAGAAGAGAGACGTCCCTAGAAAACATTTTAAAAATAATTTCTAACCATGATCATTTAGAGAGAGAATATTTAACCCGAGAGGTCTTTTTATTACTACTAGTGAAATTCACCATAAGGTACATTTACTGTTTCCCCAGGCAGTTTTCCTTTCTTTCTATATTTACTTATAAATACTGTGAATAGGCAAATTTAAGTTTATTGCCTTTTTTTTTCTTTTTCAACCGTCTTAGGAGATCACAAAAGGAAATATGTTATTTGTATTAATATTCAGTTAGTATTCTGTCGATTATTCCGTAATTGGCAATTGAGAATGCACAACTTGACTCTACCACATTTGCAAGTGACTTAAATGCTGAAAAAGACAAGGAAGGCATGGGTATTAAAGAGGAGGAGGGTTAAGTTCAAATCTGTCACACACACCTCTGCTTAACCTTGAAGAAATTGCTTTCAGGTCTTTATCTCAGTCTGTAAAATGAGGCACGTGGACTCCCTTGTTCTCATAATTCTCCGGGTGCGAATCGCTGATGGAGCTAAAGCTACGAAATAATGTTAATTAACAGGTGCCACAAGGTTACAGTAAATGGGTTTACAATGTTTTAAAATTGTTTTCAGGCAGAGTTTGATCCCGTATTATAACCTGAGGATTGATTTAACCTTTATTATGTGGAGAGTCATTTTTTGGAGTGGAATATCCTTAACTTGTTAGCATATTTGAACTAGTAGAATAGGTAGTCTTATTTTAAACTGCTAGACAGTTCATGATAAATTGCTTCCTCTGTAAGGACACTATGGTAAAGCTTGCTATAAATATTAGGCATAGCATCTCAGTAGGTAAGCATTCATTAGTTGAATCATTTTGACCTGATTCATCGGACAATTGGTATCACTAGGACTATTTTTATCATGAATTAAGACAAACTAAAATCTGCAGGCTTCATTTGCTTTTTGTTTTTATGCGCATTGATTTGGGTGGCTTTTAGATCAGATTGACTAAAGAAATAACTTCACTATCAATTAAGAAATACTGAATACTGTATGTTTGAAGTGAAGTAACACACTTTAATAAGGCCCTTTCAATTGTCCTTGCCCTGGAGTCCTCCACCATCTAGACAGACAGACCCATATCAAACAACCTGCAATGCAATGCTGTGCTTTCATATTTGCTGTAGGAACAAACTGTTGTTTGGGAGGACCAAATGAGTAATGTATCTTTATGCTACTTACCGACTCTAACTGCTTAAGTGGAGTAATGCAGAACATCTCTCTAATGACCCTCTTAGGTTTGAGTTCAGTGTTAAATATTAAGTAAACAAATTCTGAAAATAATTTTCCTGGTGTTTGTTTACGCTGTTCCTGGCTCCTTGCTGGCCCTCTTACTGCTGTGTTTCCACAACAAGCAGAGTTAATTTCACTTGGATATTCATTTTTCTGAATTCATTTGTCTGAAGTATTTTTGCTTTCATCTAAAATTAATACCATAAGGTTTTGATTTTTTTTTCTTTGTTCTTTAGACCATCTCATAGCTCATTAGCAGGTGAATCAAACCAGTTTTTCTTGTCACTTATTAACAGCTCCAGTAAGAGTCTTGGGGAAAGTAGAAACTGCATTCAGGGTCACTTTTGTTTTCAATGCTGAAGGATAAAATGACAAGAATTTTAATTCACAATGTTTAAAAAATTTTTTTCCAACTATTTCAACTAACAGGAGCCTAACAAGTAAACCACACAATACAGATTTGCATATACTCCCCCACCCATGCTCTGAAGGAGTTGCTGAAACCGTAAAGGAGGGGAGAGCAGGTTAGACTGAAATTTACTGAGCACCATTTGCTGTGTGAAGTGCTATAGGAGGCATTGATAGTCAAAAAATACAGGCTGTAAGGGTCTCTGTCACAGCTTCCTTCTGATGACCTCTGCATTGAGTAGAGGAGGAACTGGTTTGGAGGTGAAGAGCATGACAGTTCTTGTGTGAGCTAAGCCAGCCTCTTGAGTGGTTGTTTGGAACCTTCTACACTCTGCTTTTCCTGTTTGCTCAACCCTCTTCCACGTCTTTCCTTTCCCTTTCCCATTCCTCTTTCAAAATCTGGAGGGGAGAGAGTTATCTTTTTAGGCAGAGATCCCCCTGAGGTAAGTGGAATTTGGGAATGATTCCTGAGACTACAATTTCAAATATTACTTGACCCCCAAGAGAGGAGCTAAGAGGATGGGTAAATGAGGAAATCTCAGAACAGCTGAGGTCAATCTGAATGAAGATCAGAGACAAATAATAAATTTTAACTTGCTTAAAGCTTTCCTACCTTCCTTTTCTGTGTTCTACAGGTAGCTCAGATTCCTAAGAGCTCAATTCTAACTTCTTGTACAGCCTTGGGCCTGCTCCTGTGTTCCTTCATTCGGACAATGGCGTCACCACTCACTCCCAATGGGGATGATGATGACCAGACTTCTGGGTCGGAAGGATGGGTATTGCTATTGAGAAGTCCAGTTCTATTCTGACTCCAGATCCTTTTAATCAACTTGATTCATCACTCTGGAAGGTTTGGTGTCTTCTCTTTTTCCATTGTGTTCACTTTGGTCATTCATCCTGACAGATACTCAGCATTTCAAACAGAGACTCAGTTTTGAGTCTATCAATTTTGAGAAATTCTATTGATTTATTCCTTCAATAATTCTCTGCCTTCCATTTTTCCATGGAGTCCCTCTCTGGGACTCCATTATGTTGGATTTTTGACCACTAGGATTGACTCTCCAATTTTTGGTTTTCTTCTGTTTTCCGTCTCTACCACTCCCAACTCCTTGTCCTCAAATTTTTTGGAGATTCCTTTGACTTTCTCTTCTGAGCCTTCTGTTAAATTACTACAATATTAGCTATTATAGTTTTAAGATGTGCATACTTTTTTGTTTACTGTTTTTGTTTCTTATTTCATGGATACACAGTGCTTATTTCTCTGACCATATTAATTATGTCCTATTTTTATTGTTTAGTTGTTGTTCCTCATGTTGTAGGATTTTCTCAGGTGTCTGCTGACGTAAATGACTAAACAGAAATGCTCTTCATTCATATTTAAGAGCACTCAATATGGACTTGAAGCCCCAACTGAGTTAGTAAGGCGTATAACCAGCAGCTTCTGGGAAGGGTGATTCCGAGTATTTTGAATTGGAGCACCTCCAAATATCAGAAGGGACTATCTAATCTTTCATCAGGGACGTGGAGAAATAATGAAAGTCTGCCTGCTTTTACTTAACCCTCCTGTTTCAATCTGGGGCCTCATTCTGACCTCTTGTAGTTCTGGTGTTTCGGTCTGGAGCCCTTCTAGTTTAATATTTCCAGGGAAAAACTCTTTGGTTTGCAAGTTTGAGGAAGGGTAATAACCTAACCACAAGAGTTTGTGGGTGGAGACTTGAGCCCCAACATACTTTAAGAATTACACTAACTCCCAACTTTGCCGTTTTTAGCCTTTCACTCTACCCCCATCTTCTGCAGAATCAGTACAAGGTACTTGCATTTCTGTTTTGTTTTGTGTGGCTCTGTGAGGTGAAGCACTCGCTTCTCATTGCTGTCGGCCTCTGGAGGTTAAGTTCCCTTTGCTCAGCAAGGCAGTTACCGCTGCATCACCTGCTTCCATCTCATAAACCTATTGATATTTTTTGTCCCTTTGACATCTTCTGTGTCCTCTCCTGTTCCTTTCGTCCTCTTCGATTTATAGCTTTTTATTGCTCTATTGTCATTTCGGTGTCATTTCAGGAGAGGCAGCAACACATGCACGTCTTCCATCCGTCATGTTTAAATGTTTAAAAAGGCAGTCTCATTGTGTCACTCCCTTTAGAGACATCGAATACTGTGAATACTGACCAGGCCTATGCTTATTTTCTTTGTTCTTTTCTTAATTCTTCAACTTTATGCTTTCTTTTCAATCACTGTTTCTCTTTCATATAGCACATACCATAATTTAAATCAAGTAATTCATTTGATATAAACTCTGGTAGGTAGAGAGGCTTGCTTTCTTTGTCACTGCTGTTTTCCAGGTGCCTGGCACTGTGCCAGTGGTAACAGTCAGTCAATAAATATTTGCTGAATAAATAATTTAAGGTATGTCATTTGTTAACCCTATCTTTTCCCCTCTAGTTATCAGCAATAAAAGACTTTACTTGTTTTAGAAACACCAGGATATAGTAGAAAATGATAAACTCTTCTATTCCAGGGAAGTTGGGAGAAGAGCAAGTGATAGTAATGGAATATGCCCTTTGAGAAGGAAGAAGACGGTCATTTGTATCTCAGGCACAGACACTAACTTTTGAGCACCTGCTTTGTGTAAGGTCTGTTATATTTTATAGATATGTTTTAATAATAATGATAATTTGTATTTGCTATACAAAACTAACTACTTTGTAAGCTCACTGTTATAGTAATGCATATATTAAGTCATTTAGAAGAGTGATAGGCATAGGCCTAAGCTTTTTACATGTGTTAGCTCACTTAATTCTCACAACAAACTTGTGAGACAGGTACTATTATTTTCCCATTTTACCGGTGAGAAAATGGAGCCAGAGAGCGGTGAAGTAGCCTTTCTTAGGCCATACTTAGCCATCGGTAGTAGAACCTGGATCTGGAGTAAGGCTTTAAGATTGGAGAATTTGGGTTTTTAACTATTGCAGCATGCTGCTGCTTCCCATGTGTTCTTCTGAGATGCTTATAGGGTAGGCAGAACGAGATTGCAGGGCTGTTCAGCCAGGCAGCTGTAATTGATAAAAGCATATAATGATCAAAGTTTGGCCTCTATCTGTTTCTCTGTTCATGTTAGCAACCAATCCCTGCCTCTAATAGTCATGCCATTTAAGAACTGAGCAGGCATCTTGTCATAGTCTTCTTTTCTCTCATGTAATTAAGCATATGGATAAACGTGTATATAAATAGGTGTTGTTCTGTCACTGTCTGTTTTCCAAAAAGGTGCAGTTCCTACCCAACTGTAATTAATGAAAATCCCTCCAGTTCAACTGAATAACTTTAACTACTCATTTTAAATGACTATATATTTTTCGATGCCGTGATATACCATAATTTATTCAACTATCTTGCTATTGATGGGAATTCACTTTGTTTTAGTCATTCACCACTACAGATCCCCCAGTAGTGCAGTAGCACATGTTGTAGTAGTGAATAGTGTGTGTTATAGTAAACCTCCTTGTAATATTTACTTACATACTGAGAATTTTATTTATATGATCTAGAGTCCCAAGGAAGAGAATTCTGCTATATGAAATCGTATATAAATTCACATATCTACCAGAAATATATAAGAATGTAACTTTCTTTTCATCCCCTGCTTACAAAAATAGATATTACCACTTTTAAATTCTTACCACTATTTTGAGTGCATCTTTTCAAAGACTACAATAAAAAACCATGAATAATAGCATCACATTTATACATTTTTGTAAATGTTTACCTACATAATGTGTATGAGTATAAATGAAGTTAAAATTAAAGTTTAATCATATTTATTTTTAATAAAAAAACAAGGAATATGGGGCAGTCATTACTTATCTTTTAAATTAGTGATCTCAAACTTTAGCAGGTGTCAGGATCAGCTGGAGGGCTTGTTAAAACACGAACTCTGGGGCCCCACTCCCAGAGGTTCTGATTCAGTAGGTCTGAGGTGAGGTCTGAGAATTTGCCTTTCCAACAAGTTCCCAGGTGACAATGCTGCTGGTACAGGGACCATCGTCTGAGGGCCACTGTTCTATGTCACCTCTTTAAAACCAAGGAGTATTCCTAAGAATTTACACCAGAAGTAAGTACCCCAACATTCATACCTGGTCAATTCAAGATACCAATCTAAAATGATGAAAGATTGAGGGCATTAGTTAAATTAGCTAGAAAACTTTAGTTCTGGTCTAAGTTCCATCATTTTCCAGCTGTGTGATATATGACTTCCTCAAACTCTTTGAACTTAGTTTTCCTTTTTTAGTATTAGAATAATATTGTTTTTTCACTTTCATCAAAAGATTGTCCTGAGGCTCAAAAGAGGCAATGAATATGAAAGAGCTGAAAAACCTATCAAACACTATGCAAATATGAATGATCATCAGCATTCTTTGGATTAGGATTATTCGCTATGTAAACCAGTCATAACTCAGCCTTATTACTCCTCCTGTCAAGACTTTTCTCAAATTGACATCTCATTCATAAGTAAAGCAACTGAAACTCACAAAAACCTTAAAAAGTAGCAATGTACCTTTCTCAAGAGACAAATGATGAATTACCTCTCCCAGCATATCATTAACCTCCCTAAAATTCCTCTTTAGACAGTGTACTCTAATTTCCACTAGTTGAGGAGGTTCCAGTTGTTCTAAGTTATATTAGAATATTCTATTATCTTTATAGGACTAGCCTCTCTCTGAAATTGTGTTGCTTGTTTATGGGTTTACAATCTATCTTCCTCATGCTAGAGGACAAACTCTGTGAGAGCTGGATCTCACCGACTTTTCCGCCTTCTGTATCCCCAGAACTGAGAACAATGATGGGCATAGAGTAGGAATGAAACAATTTAGCATTTTAGTGACTACATGAAACTGTGGAATAGTTTATAAGTAGAGTTTATCTGGGACTGATCAGCTTAGAATGTACTATGCCAGTTTTTAAACATCAAAAAATTTAAACATTACTGGTTATTTTGGGAAGTTCTGTAGGGAGAATGTATTGATCAAATGCTTTGTAAATCATTATGATTACAATTTATTGGTTCATTGAACAAATATTCATGGAATTTATATATGATACAATAAACAGTATGTAAGTTTCAACAGCTTTTTAATTCCAAGTTCCATTCTTGGAAGAAAGCTAGCCTAGAAAAAAGTAATTCTAACTTGGCAGACTAGAACCAATTCTCCTATTATTAAGTGCACTTTTCCCATCAGAAGAGATGATAAAGTTGTTGTGTCTACTCTTTAAAGCACAACCAGGATAAATGGTGTAAATTCCAGGAAGGCAACTTTGACTTAATATGAGAAACAGCTTTCTGATAATGATTATTATTCTCACAATATTTCAATTTTTATTTGTTGAGGAAGTTTTCTGCCGAAGCATTTGTAAGATTTTTGGCTCCAAACATTAAAGAGTAAGTGCTAGAACATAGAATGTGCCTGTAAAATAAGGAGTCTATCGTTTTTGCAAATAGTTGTTTGTATAGGATTACCACTGATTTCCATAACGCTACATTTACTCAAAATATTTTTGGGATTGCTTCTTTTGGAATTGACTTCAAAGTCAATTCACATGCTACCAAGAAAACCAGAGAACTTCAAGATAACGCCAATTTTTGAAATCAAAATCATAATAGTGTAATTTGATTCGATATTTTATTTATTTGTCTTGAATACTGGCTGCTAAATCTTGTCTTTAAAAACAAGTAGATCCAAAATCCTTTCATGATAAAAATATTCAATAAACTAGGAATGGGAGGGGACTTCCTCAACCTGATAAGGGGCATCTATGGAAAACCCCAGCTAACATCATACTTGATGGTGAAAAGACTGAAAATTTTCCTAAGATCAGGAAAAGATAAGAAGCCCACTCTTGCCATTTCTATTCAGCATTGTACTGGAGGTTCTAGCCAGAGAAATTAGGTAAGAAAATGAAATAAAAGGCATCCAGATTGGAAAGGAAGAAGAAAAACTATGCCTGTTTGCAAAGGACATGGTCTTATATAGAGAGAATTCTAAGGAATCCGTGTCAAAACTATTACAGCTAATAAACAAGTTCAGCAAGTTTGCAGGATAGAAGACCAATATTTAAAAGATTGTGTTGCTATACACTGGTAATGAGCAATCCAAAATGAAATTTAAGTAAAAAGTTCCATTAATAATAGCATCAAAAGAATAAAATACCTAAGAATAAAGTTGACAAAAGAAGTACATGACTTGATCCCTGAAAACTACATAACATTGTTGAAAGAATTTAAAAACCTTAAAAAATGAAAAGTATCCCATGTTCATGAGTCAAAAAATTGATCTGCAGATTTAATGCATTCCATATAAAAATCACTGCTGCTTTTTTTGCAGAAATTGATGGGATGATCCTAAATTCATATGGAAATGTAAGATACTCCGAATAACCAGAACGATTTTGAAAAGGAAGAAAGTTGGAGGACGCAAACTTCCCATTTTCAAAGTTACTACAGAGCTCTACAGTAATTCAGACAATGAAGTACGGGTATAAGGATAAAAATAGAGATTAGAGGAATTGAATTGAGATTCCGGAAATTAATTCTTACCACAAACAAAACCATCGAGAAAGTGGAAAGGCAACCCACGCATTTGGAGAATATATCGCAAAACACATATATAATGAGGAACTTTTATCCAGAAAATATAAAGAACTCTTACAAGTCAACAATAAAAAGATGGATAATACAATTTAAAAGTGGGCAAAGGATTTGAATAGATATTTCTCCAAAGAAGACACACAAATGGTCACTACACATAGGAAAAGATGCTCAACATCATTAGTCACTAGTAAAATGTAAATTAAAATCACAATAACATACTACTTCAAATTAAGTAAGACAGTTATTACTAAAAAGACAAACATAGCATGTTGGAGACAATGTGGACTAATTAGAACTCTCACACATTTCTGGTAGGAATATAATGGTGCAGCCACTTTGGAAAACAGTTTGGAACTTCCTGGCAGGTATCTACTAATTCACTACTTGGTATCCACTCAAGAGACTTAGAAACATATTATTCACACAAAAAATTGTACACTGGTGTTCATAGCAGCAGTGTTCCTAATAGCCAAAAACTGGTAATATCCATCAGTTGATGAATGGATAAACAAAATGTGGTGTATTCATACAATGGAATATTATTTGGCAATAAAAAGGAATAAATTATTGATATATGCTACAATGTGGATGAACCCTGAAAAGATTGTGTTAAATGAAAGAAGCCAGTCACAAAGAATATATATTGTGTGATCTCATTTATATGAAATGTCCAGAACACAAAGACATAGAAGCAGAAAGTAGATGAGTGGCTTCCAGGGTCTGGATGGGTGGAGAGAACTGGGGAATGGAGAGTGGCTATTTAGAGATGAGGTTTCATTGTGGAGTGATGAAAATGTTCCAAAATTATATAGTGATGATGTTTGCACAACTGTAAAACCCATTGAATTATACATTTTAAAAGAGTGACTATTATGGTATGCAAATTATATCTCACTGAAGCGGTTATGTTAAAATCAATGCTGATTTATCAACATAGAGTTCATTTAATTTTGAATGCCTTAAACATTTAAAATTAATTAGAAAATGAAAATTCCTTTTAGAGAATTTTGAATTGTAAAAACTGAAACCATAACATACAGAAGGAAATATACTGGAAAGACACCATAAAAATTAAACTGAGAAAAATATAGCATATATGCAAAAAAAGGCAATAACAATATCTTAATAATAAAAGATCTTACTAATTAATTATAACAAAAGCCAAATTTTAATAATGAAGTAGGAAGCATGAACTTTTCAAAAATGAACACGTGACAAGTATATAAAAATAACCTTATTAATAGTCAAGTATCTTCAAATTTTAACAATATGATAATCTTTTAAAAGAATAATAAGACCCAGTGTAGGCCAGATTTGGGGGGAGACTGGGTAATTGTGTACACTGCTGGTAAGAAAATAGATTGATACTATATTTCTCTAAAGATTTAACAGCATTACGGTTTTGCATACTTTACTTAGAAATTCACTTCTAACAGTTTATCCTAAGGAAAATATCAAAATATCATAAACATATTCATTGATTTAGCAACAAAAATATTTATTGGAACATTTGTAATATTAAAAATGTTAGAACAATCTGCATTTACAAAATGGGGGATTTATTAGATCAATTGTGGTATATCTATAAAATGGAACACCACTCAGCTATTCAATAAAAAATAATCAGATTATACAGAAGTAGGTACAAACTTATTGATTTATAAATCATAAGAAAAAGCACCAAATGCTCACAGTGGTTATGTCAGATGTTGGGCTTAGTAGCTGTGACGGCTGGTGCTCGACCACTCTTCCAACCTCTTCGCAGATGCTTTCCTATACTGTAGAGACTAGAGAGTTAGAAATTCCATTTCTTAAACTCCATTACAACGTTGGTTCTGAATCTAACGTCAATGAACCCCATGTCATTGCAGGAGATTTGGAGGGTGCAAGTGAGACAGAAGCTATACTTTTGTTACTCCTGCCATTTCTGCTGGCAAGCATAGTCATAGAAGCATTTGATTTTTCACTGCAGCATCATTAGGGGTCCCAGTGTGGAGTCACTTGTAATGTGATTGTCATGAAGCTGTGCATGGGACATCTGTTTTGCTGTTGTGTAGTAGAGCAGGCACAGAGTAGATTGTGGAGCAGTTTCCTAGGATCGGTAGTGATGGCATGATTTTGAATCCTAACTTCTAATCATTGAAGAATCAGTAGTGATAACGGCTGGGGAATTTGCTTCTGAAAGCACAACCTAGAATCTCTCTCTTCACCCTTTACAATAATTATGTAAGGCATTTAGTGCTTAGTAAAATCTCCTTTGGTGTACACTGGTGGAAAGGATTCTGCCCTCTGCAACTGAACACTGATACAATTGGATTATTTTAATTTCATTTTTTGGCTCATTTGTGTTGTCTAAATTTTCTACAACCACCAGGTATAACTATTGTAATATGAAAAAATTATTTATATAATAATAATATTGTTTGAGATAAATCTAAAGTTTACAAAGATGCGTCTTTTAAATTTACAAGTTTTGGAACGAGGTATTATAGTTTAGTAGTTAAGAGTTTCGCATCTGGAAACATGTTAGGTTTAAGTTGCAACACTGCCACTTCCTCCCTGAGCATTCTTAAGCAATAGCCTTTCTAAAACCTCAGGGTCATTTTCTATAAACTGAGGATTATAACACTTTATGTATGATGTGAAGATTAAATAAGATAATGTATGTAAAGCTGAGATCCCAATGCTTAGTATTTTACAAGGATTCAATAATGGTGGCAGCCTCGTGGTTTCCCTTAAACTTTGAAGGGCTCACATTTCTTCATCTTGATCATAAGAATATCTACGAATATCTTTCTTGAATGCTTTGAACTGCATTTCATTATACTACATCGAAATAAATTTAGATAAATGTCCTAATCTCATTTAAATTACATGCAAGAAACATCATGAGACTATTAAATGAAAATTATTTTTCCATGTGAGCTTCGATTTCGTTATCATTGACGTTACTTAAGAAAGCAAATTCTACTTTAGATTTAAGTGAGTTTAGGATTCTTTCAGCTCACTGATTGTTTCAAATTGAAACAAGTGCAAGCCTGGTGTTCAGAATACAGCAACAAATCAATGTCTGATAATTAAGGAGTCTGTGCTTCCTTGGATTCAAATGCATAACTCTTAGCAGAGTTAATAGCAAATGAGGGAACACGATGAATTTTCTAGGAATTTAAAATAAGAACATACTTCCGAATTGTTTTTAACTTAAAAGTGTCCAGAGTACATGGGGTAAATATTACTCTTATCTATACACCTGAATATTGTGTGATTACAGATACATCTTTGAAACTGTCAACAGACTGAAAGCCCCTCATCTAGTAGAGCTATCGCTTTCTGCTCATGCAGTTACCGTCACTTTATTCTTTTGCAATGCTAAGTTGCGTAGGGAGAGGAATGCAGTATGTGGCCACTGCATAAACAAATAGAAAACCACCTTTTATGGGGTTCAAACTTATCACCTTGGTTTCAGTGGCATATTTACTAACCAACTTAGCTTATCTGCTAAGTTTTAATTATGAATAAATCATGATACATCTCTGTCAGTTACTTTGAATGTGCAATTCCTGTATTCTTGAGAAAAATGATGTTCGTGGGGGCTGTTCCTTGAGAGGTGTGCTCCTGAGTTGTGGATAACTGAGATTCCTTTCTGCTTTAACTAAAGAGAGTGAGATTAGGAATGCCTTCTTACAACCTCTTCTTTTAAATAAGTGCTTGGTGCTAATTTGTTGTAGTGAGAATTTGTTAGTAAGTACGAGCACTCTATTTGTTCATTCATTCATTCAATAAATATATATTTTTGAGACCTTCGAGGCAATGTTCTAAGTGCTGGAGATACAACAGTGAACAAAATAAGCAAGGAATATAAATGGAGCAGCCGCTTTAGAAAACAGTTTGGAAGTTTCTCAAAACGTTTAACATAGGGTTACCGTATGACCAGAAATTCCACTCCTAGGAGTCTACCAAAAGAATTGGAAGCATATGTTCTCACAATAAAATTGTACACTAATATTTATAGCATCATTATTCCTAGTAGCCAAACACTGGTAACCTCCACCAGCTGATGAATGGATAAACAAATGTGGTATACCCTTATACTGGAATATATTCGGCAATAAAATGAATGAAATGTTGATAAATACTACAGCATGGATGAACTCTGTAACATTGTGCTAAGTGAAAGAAGCCAGTCACAAAAGACCACATGTTGTGTGGTTCCACATATATGAAATGTCCAGAGTACACAAATCCATAGAGGCAGAAAGTGAATTAGTGGCTCTAAGAGTCTTGTGAGAGGAGAAAATGAAGGAATGGGGAACAGTTGCTAATGGATATGGGGTTTATTTTTGGTGTGACAAAAATGTTCTAAAGTTATATAGTGGTGATGTTTGCACAACTCTGTGACTATACCAAAAAACTCTACTGAATTATACTCTTTAAAAATTAAGGAGTGAATATTATGGCATGTGAATTATATCTCATAAAGTTGTTATATTAAAAAATTGAATAATTAATTATGAATCCTTTTTATGCCAGGTAATGTCTCAGAATCTTTGCATACTGCAGGTGTCAAAAAGTATAATTCTGCAGGGGCCGGCCCGGTGGCACAGCAGTTAAGTTCTCGCGTGCTGCTTTGGTGGCCCAGGGTTCGCTGGTTTGGATCCCGGGTGCAGACCTACGTACCACTTGTCAAGCCATGCTGTGGCAGGCATCCCACATATAAAGTAGAGGAAGATGGGCACTCAGGGCCCGTCTTCCTCAGCAAAAAAGAGGAGGATTGGTGGCAGATGTTAGCTCAGGGCTAATCTTCCTAAAAAAAAAAACTATAATTCTGCAGTCACAGTTTTAACCATTTTTCAATAAATGTTTGTTGAAATTGAAAGACCATGCTCTGTTTGAATAGAGGTTTATCCTAAATGAAATTATTACTGGATTTTATAGTTGGAGGACTACTATATAGAAGGGGTAGGATTCTTCCTCTTAAAATATTAGGTAAGGAGCTCAAAATAATCAGGATAAGTTTGAGCATGGCACAAATTATTACAAAAGAGATGGAGCATACTCTCCATTTAGGATGAAGCTTAAAACACCTATGAGCTTTTAGAAGCATATTTTCCTATACTTCTACATCAGAATTTCATGGAAGGTGGCTGTAACCTATAGGAAATTTTAGGAGGTGACAGTAATTAATATCACTTTGTGTCTATCCTCATATTGAAATATCAGTGTACTTACTGATGCCATTGTCTTGAGGTGTTTGTTTTGGAATAAAATGACCAACCAGTAGTGATTTTCATAAAATATGACTGTGGGAAAAGAGATGTAAATATTAATCATAGATTAGAGGTAACATAAAAGATAATTTAAACAGAATGATAATTATATGCAAAGAATTACATAATATTACATAATAAGGAAGACATAGGCCTCACAAAGACATTCAGGTTGATTTATGGTTTACCAGAAGTTGCTATTATCATTTCCATATAGGGAGGTCTGCAGTGGTTAGTTTTACATGTCAATTTGTCTAGGCTGTAGTACCCAGTTATTTAATTAAACACTAATCTAGTGTTGCTGTGAAGGTCTTATTGTAGATGTTAACATCTACAGTCAGTTGACATTAAGTACAGGAGATTATCCTCTATAGTCTGGTGTTGCCTCATCCAATCAGTTGAAAAGCCTTAAGAGCAAAATGCAGGTTTCCCTGAGGAGAGAGGAATTTCACCAAGGGACCACAACTTCAGCTCCTGCCCAAGAAGTTTCCAGGCTGCCATCCGTCTTTACAGATTTGAGACTTGCTAGCCCCCACAATTGTGTAACCTAATCCCTTGAAATAAATCTCTTTCTCTCTTCTATTCTTTATCTATCTATCTATCTATCTATCTATCTATCTATCTATCTATCTATCTATCTCTGTGTCTATCTACATCTATCTATACTATTGGTACTATTTCCCTCTTAGAATCATGACTAATATAGATTTTGGTACCAAGAGTTATTCTAGAAGAAGAGAATTTTAGGATGAGTTTTTAAAATCAGTTCTGGGTTTTCTGGAATTGGTTCTCTAGTCTCATCAAATTTAAAGGCCTTAATGATTCTGTTTTGAGCAGTAAAGAGAATGTTGCAGCCCATGGCATGATGCGGCTATAGAGAAATGCAAAATATTGCCATTGGGTGCTCCAAATAAAATACTTACAAAAGGCAAGGTTCTGGGTGACCTTGCACTTGATAACTTAGAACGTTTTAGTCAAACTAAGGAGTATAATGAGATTGAATGATTGTTCCTAGCTGCACTGGGGAAAGTGAGAAAGGAAAAGGATGAGCTCAGAGTTTTAAATTCCCAAGTCAGTTCCATCTAAATGATCTGAAAGTTTCTGTCTCTGCTCTGAAAGAAACCTTTAACTCCTATAGTCACAGGGTTGAGATTTCTGAAAACCAAACATGGAGTTTCATCTCATGAGTGGCTGGATTACAACATAAATAGAATTCCCAATCTTGGAAGTGTTCTTTATTAAAGTGAAAATATTGATGAGGAAGGAGTGGAATCTTGATAATTGGAATGAGGATATATAGAAAGATCTCAAAGAAGCTCCAAACATTGAGTCTTAAAATTTTTCTGAGTCTTCTTTTCCAGTAGAAGCAGCCCTTCCACCCGTCTGGGGATGTCTACTCTCCTTTGCCTGAAGAACCTGTAATGACTTCCCCTGATGTAGTTGCCTTATGAGACACCACTGATTCTCCTCTGGATCCACCCCCACTATGCCTTTGCTTGTAGAACTGTAACTACCTGCAAGTCCCAGCAGAGCCCAAAGTGTGAAGTGCAAAGTGTGACCCACAAGGAGATGCACAAAAGAACTGTATGATTTTTCCAATTTATATGGACAAATCTGGAGAATGTGTGCAGAAATGAATACTAAAGGTGTGGGATGAGGTTGGAAGCAAAATAAAGTTAGATCAGGCCATATTTATTGGTATGGACGCACAAAGAAGTGATTCTGGATTTAATGTTTAAAAGGTTAGAAAGGCCTCTCACAGTTTGTTTATTTGATTGGTTGAAATATGGACCAAAATATGGCATATAGTAAATGAGATTGAAATGCCAAACTGCCTTGTTACACTGTAGAGGAAGGTATCCAAAAATTTAGGGAGATTGAAATATTAGAGCAGATTTGTTAGGTAAGACTTGCTCAAACACCAGAGAGGTGGGAGAACACACCTTTCACTATTACTGTGAGAAATAAATTTGGGAGGAGAGCCTCAGCATCCTTGAAGAGCTCTATGCTCATTCTTCTCTGGAGAGAAGGTCAGAACGTAGAGTGGAAACTGCTGCTACTGAACAGGAATCTCTAAATGCAATGGAGGTAATTGGATTCTGGAGTGGCAGAGGCCAAATGATGGCACTTAATCATCAAAGACAAGGTGAACATAGTTATTGTAAAGAAGAGCAGAGTCCAATCACTAATCCTAATAGTCTCATAGAGACCTATCATGTTGGCTAGTAGATCATGATGTCTCTACTAAAGAGGAAGACGAACAATACTAAATTCTGAATCAACCTGTATAAGTGGAAGAGTTCAAGGCTGAGTAAACAAAATTAACACGAATCACCAAAACAGAGTTATGGCCCCTCAGTTAATTCCCAGACTTGAGTGAGTTTATAGACCCAGACTCTTCGAATGAAGGGAAGGCTGGGTACTCTTGAGGAAGGACCTCACTAATTGCCAAAAATTTATTCTGTTACTTTCTCCCAGCCTTCCCATAGGAACCTATAGTCTTTTACTGGGTGACTGTGCCCTGGGGAAAAGGAAATAATCAGACTTTTTAGAGATTAGTGAACACATGACCCCAATTCCAGGAGATACAAAATGTTATTGTGTTCTACCAGTCAGAGTAGGGGCTTATGGTCAGATAGGGTCAGGTGATCAATGGAATTTTAGCTCAGGTCTGTCTCACAGCAAGTCAATTAACCCATTCCAGTTCTGGAATGCATAATTGGGATAGCTGTACTCAGCAACGGGTAGAATCCCCATATTATTTGTCTGACCTGTGGAATAAAGCCTATTGTGGTAAGAAAGGCCAAGTGGAAGCCAGTAGAACTGCTTCTGTCTGAGAAAAATAGTAAGCCAAAAGCATTATGTCATTTCTGGAGGGACTGCAGAACTTAGAGCCACCATTGAGAATTTGAAAGATGTGGGAGTGGTGATTCCTACCACCTGCCCCATTCACCTACTTGGCCAGTGCAGAAAACAGATGCATCTTGTGAAATAGAGGCACAGAGAGGTTATGCAACTTGCCCTTTGCCCAAAGTTGCCCAGCTAGGAAGTACTGGCGCTGGAATATAAATGTAGTTTATTCAGACTCTAAAACCTGTGAAGTTCCCACTGCATGAACAATAGTTCAGTCTTCTAAGAGTAATAGATGCTTGTAAACTTTCTTTGGAAATCATCTCTTCTTGGGTGAAGAAAGCCTGTAATAGTCTACTCAGAGACAGTGGCTGTTACTTCACCATTGCCTTGATGCCCTTCCAAGCTTTCCAGAATTAAGGTTGCCCTTTCATCCCCAGAGTGGCTATACTCAAGGTGTTACCAAAGTCAAAACTCAGTTTTGTCATATTTATACTCTTATTTGTTATCAAGAGGAGTGAAGGTCCTGGTGCTTGTAATAACATTGTATGTACAGAGCAGGCTGTGAGAAAGGATGGACCAGACATTTTTTGCTTCCATGTTAGAAATAACAGGAAATGAATTAGATGCACATCAAGTTTTATTTGACTTTCTAGGCAAAGACTCTGAGGTTGGGGCAGGCAAAATTGGTAGTTTACCTTGAGCCGTTAAGGAATTTTAGGGCTTGAAGAGATGCATTTTCTGTTCTCTAGGGCTATAAAATATCTCCCAGTTGTCAACTTTTTATTTGATCATTAAATAAAAATTTAAGTAGCCTGTGAAATAAATTTATTTAAATTCTTGCATCTGTTACCATTGAGGAGTCCCAAAAAGAGTAGAGATTAGAAATTTGCCTAAAAAATGAGTACAGATATATGAAAATATAGTTATATATATATATGCATTAAACATTCAAACAGATGAATTAGTAGGTTGCACCCTTGGACATTCACCAGAGTTGCCCACAGAGCTTTCTAAAATATTCATGCCTGGATCATACCACAGACCCATGAATCAGAATCTCCAAGGGGAGATCCCAGAAGCCTGCATTTTTACAAAGTGCTGCAGGTGGCTTTGAATTCATGGCCAGGGTTGAAAAATACTGAGATAAGAAAAAAGAGACTTTAAAATTTGTGTCAGTTAATTGAATCGATTGATTTTATACCCTGCTCCTGCTTTATGAGCTCAATCCTCCATTCCACACATACCTTCCTAATCATTTTTATTAGATTCATTTTGCCACCACTTTAATTTTGGACTTCCTGTTTAACTCTACCCCCCCCCCCCCCCCCCCCAGGCTGACAGGGATATTTTCTTTAATTCTGGCTTCTTGTTTTGCTTAAGGACTTTGTAAAGCCCTGGCATGCATCAGTTCAATTCTGCTTTGGTAAATCTGTTCTTTTTTGTTTAATTGATTTTTTATTCATATATATGAGCATACAAATGGGTGAGCCCAGATTGTGTCCTTGAGTTAATTTGTTTGCTTGCATCCTTGGAGGAAAGGAACAAACAGCATTTTGAGAACAAATACAAATGGCTTATTTTCCATTAGCTGAATCCTGGAAGAGCATCAGAAATCAGTTGTGCAGAGCCACCGAACTGAAGAAACACACCTATTCTGAATGTTTTCATTTTAAACAAGAATATAATTAGTTTTGCATTGTATTTTTATTTTGTTGTGGGTAATCAAATTCAAAGATGGACAACATGTCTCTCATTTTTTTTTTTGTAATGTGAGTGTTGGTAAATGGACAAAATTTTATTTGCTATATATGTGCAATTTTCTAGTTAATATTTGAATAGCACTATAAACAAAAATAGAATTAATATTTTAAAAATTTAACACAAAATAAGTTCTCTTCTTAGGCTTATTTCTCATTTAAAATGAAATTAATATAGAGGAAAAAGAATTATCTGGTATGCTAGTCTGTGTAGTGTGATACCACTATTCCTCATGTGGGTTTCTCACATCCTCTGGGGAGCCCTATGATTTTTAAGGACAGGCCGTAGATATTTACAATCACGTATAGCCTAAAAATTTTAAGATATTCAGTCTTGATCTAACTAGATAAAAGCTTGCATTTATAATTATATTAAAATAAAATGGTAAATCCCTTTAAAATTTCCTTGCAATGTCTATATAATTGAATTTTTCTTGAATGTTTATGTAATACTATTTCCTTGAATTCCAATTAAATGTGCTAGAATACACAAGATTTCTTTAAAAGACATCTGCTTAAGAAATTTTACTACTTTGAAATACTACTGAATAGATTTTCAGAAAACATAATGGCCGGTATTAAAAGAGTATGCATGGAAAATAAGTCGATTACATTATAAGATTCAAAAGTTAGCAAAACTTGTCAATCATCTAGATCCTATAGGAAATATGTTCATAAGTAAGTTATGAATACAAATAAGATAATTATTTCCATTTTTACTTCATGAATTCTGTCTTAACAATTTGTTCCCCTCTTTTGTACAAAACATTTAAAAAATACACTTCAAGAGTGACAACATGGAAAATGGCAGAGTAGGGAGCTTGCTTCACTGAAACAACCATTAAGCTGGCAAAAACTGACATCATAAAGATTTCAGAACTCTCGAATCTAATGAAAAACTTAAAGCAGACAGGGAAGTGCTTAATGAGGAATAAGGCTGCTAAATTTCAGCATTTAAGGAAGTCTCTGTCAGGTCACTGGCTGAATGCTGAGATAACGGAACAGAGTTTAGTGACTGCACACAACAAGGAAAACAATTTTTGCTAAAATAGTTTGGAGAAATCACTAAACAAGTGGAAAACTGCAACTCTCCAAAAGCAACAACAGCAAACCTTGAGGAGGAAGCAGACTTCAATTTCCAGAGTTCCCACATTATATTACTCAAAATGTCAAGTTTTCAACAAAAAACTACAAGACATACAAAGAAACAAGAAGGTATGGCCCATTCACAGGAAGAAATAAATAAATGGACAGAAACAACCACTGAGGAAGCCCAGACATTGGACTTAGTAGACAATACTTTAAATAAACTGTCTTAAATATTCTCAAAGAGCTAAAAGAAACCATGGACAAAGAGCTAAATGAAACCAGGAATGGATGTCTCATGAAATAAAGAATATCAATAAGGACATAGAAATTGTAAAAAGGAGCCACATAGAAATTCTGAAGGTGAAAAAACCACAATAGCTAAAATGAAAGATTCATGAGTGGGGATAAACAGTATATTTGAGTAGGTAGAAAATAGAATCAATAAACTCAAAAATACAACATTGAAATTATCCACTCTGAGGAGTAGAGGGGAAATAAAAATGAAGAGAAATGAATAGAGCCTAAGGAATACTAAGATAGTATAGTGTACTAACATAACATTATGGCAGCTCTAGAAGGAGAAGAGCAAGATAAAGAGGAACAAAGAATATATGAAGAAATAATGGCTGAAAACCCTACAAATCTGATGATGAAATTTGCGAATCTACAAATCCAAGTGGTTCAGCAAACTCCTAGTAGGATAAACTCAAAGAGATTCACACCGAGATGCATTATAATCAAACTGTCAAAAGCCAAAGACAAGGAGAGAATCTTGAAAGTAGCAAGAAAGAAGTGAGTCATCACCTGCAAGTGATCTTCAATAAGATTAATAACTGATTTCCCATGAAATTTCATATAAGCCAGAAGACAGTGGGGTGACATATTTAAGGTGCTGAAAGAAAAAAAGCTGTCAACCAGGAATCTTATATCTGGTAAAACTATCCTTCAAAAATAAAAGAAATTAAGATATTCATAAAGAAACAAAAGCTGTAGACTGGCCCTACAAGAAATGTTAAGGGGAGTCCTTTATGTTGAAATGAAAAGATATTAGATAGTAACTTGAAGGCACACACAGAAATAAAGAACTCCGGTAAAGATAACTACATAAGTAAATATAAAGCAGATATTATTGTATTTTTGGTTTGTAATACCTTTTTTAAAAAAATATATGATTTGAAAGATAAATGTATAAAACAATAGTTGTGTTTATATACAAGAGCAATTAACAATCTGAAAGGAAATTAAGAAAATGATTCCATTTACGATATTACCCAAAGAATAAAACATCTACAAATAAAGTTAACTAATATCGTTAAAAACTTATACACTAAAAATTACAAAATCTTGCTAAAGAAATTAAAGAAGACCTAAATAAATGGAAAGATATCCTTTGTTCATGGACTGGAAGACCATATTGTGAAGATCGTAATATTACCCTAAATGGTCTACAGATTCAATGCAATCCCTATCAAAATTATAATATGTTTTTTGCAGAATTTTGAAATACCAATTCTCAAATTCGTATGGAACTGCAAGGAGCCCTGAAAAACCAAAACAATAGTGAAAAAGAAGAAAAAACCTGGAGGAATCACATTTTCTGGTTTTAAAACTTAGTACAAAGCTATGGTTAATAAAAGCAGTGAACACCAACAGAAGAATAGATATATAGACAGAAGGAATACAATGAAAGTTGAGAAGTAAACCCATATGTATGAGTCCAATTGATTTTAAACAAGGGTGCCAAATCATTCAATGGGGCAAATAATAGTCTCTTCAACAAATGGTGCTGGCACAACTGGATATCCACATGCAAAAGAATGAAGTTGATGCTTGCCTTCCACTGTATACAAAAATTAACTCACAATAGATCAATGACCTAAATATAAGGGCTAAAATTCTAAAACTTCACAAGAAAACATAGGAAGAAATATTCATGACATTGGATTTTTCAATGGATTCTTCAATATAACACCTAAATACAAAGAACACAAGGAAAAGTAGATAAATTAGACTACACAAAAATGCAAAACTTTTGTGCATCAAAAGACATTATCAAAAAAGCAAACAGACAACCTACACAATGGGAGAAAATATTTGTAAATCATGTATCTGATAAAGGTCTGTTATTCAGAATATATAAAGAACACTTCCAAATCAACAACTTAAAAATGGGCACCAACTTAAAAATGGGCAAAAGACTCGAAGAGATATTTCTCCAGAGCAGATATACAAGTGGCCAACAAGCACACAAGATGCTCAACATCATTTTTCATTAGGAAAATGCGAATTAGAACCACCATGAGATATTGCAGCACACCCACTAGGATGGCTATAATAAAAAAAGGAAAACAGCAGATGACAAGAATGTGGAAAAACTTGAACTCTCGTACATTGCTGGTGGGGATGTAATGCAGCCACTGTGGACAAGTTTGGTGGTTCCTCAAAGAGTTAAACAGAGAATTACCGTAAGGCCCAGAATTTTCTCTCCTAAGCGTATACCCGAAAGAACTGAAAACGAGTACTCATACCAATACTTGTACATGAATATTCATAGCTGCACTATTCACAATAGCTAAAAGATACAAATAACCCAAATGTCTTTCACTGCATGAATAGATAAGCAAATGTGGTATATTCATAGAATGGAATGTTACTCAGCTTAGAAAGGAATGAAGTACTGATACATGCTACAGTGTGGATGGAGCTTGAAGACATTATGAGAATGAAGCAAGGCACAAAAGATCACATATTATGTGGTTCCATTTATATGAAATAATTAGAATAGGTAAACCTATAAAGACAGAAAGCAGATAGGTGATTGCTAGAGGCTGAAGCAAAAGGGAGATGGGGAGTGACCACTTAATGAGTATGGGATTTTCTTTTGGGGGGTGACAGAAATGATTTGAAACTAGATAGAGGTAGGTGGTGTTTGAATAACATTGTGAATGTATTAAATGCACTGAATTACATACTTTAAATGGTTAATTTTATATTAAGTAAATTTCACCTCAATAAGAAAATATGTGAAGAACTCACTACATTCTGGTAAGTATAAAGAAACTGATGGGATGAAAGTGAAAATTGTACTAGTCAGGGTCCAATCAAGAGACAGAAACCACACAGTAATTTCAACAGGGAAGGTTTAATATAAAAAATTATTAATTATAACAGATTACCTGCTAATGGGAAATGAACTCTGAAGAATACAAGAAGAGCAGACATAGTGAGGAGCTCCTATCATTTAGGCTGAGACAGGGGACCCAAGGAAGGAACAATATGGGAGAACCTTCATCCTAAGGCTGAGACTCTAATCTTGTTCAAGAGGGTATGGCGGTGGCCCATAGGATGGCAGAAATGTTCACTGAGTTCCTCTGCTGTGGAACTTACTGGTAATCCTCCGGCAAGGATGATGACCTGGGATGCTGCCTTCTGGGGAACATATTCAAGGGGAAGTGCTATTGGCTGCTGTGCACTGCAGGAGTTTACCAAGAGGAGTGCCTTGAAACCAAGAAGACAAGACCCTTCCTCCTATTGGGTCTCTCCCGCACTCAACACTAACAAAGCTTAGCCTAGTGCCAACTGGCAAAGAAGAACTGTTTATATGGCTACATTATTATTTCCATTATTGCACAGCAGGAAATGAAAGAGGGTTTTCAGCTGGGAAACAAAAGATTGATACTGGCACAAAATTATTTTAACCAAGTCAATTCAGCTAAAATAAGGTACACAAAGGTCTCTAACTTTGGCAATAGCCTCCAATATTAATTTATGAGTCATGTAATAATCCATCTGTGATTACTTAGTTGTCATCTGAGTTTGTGATATTACCTCCCATCATCTGGTGGAAAGATATATTCCTTAGGAAAAAATGTAAGTCAATTAAAATAAGCATATTAAACTATAATGTTCAATTGAAGGTAGATAAAAATGTAACAATGAATTTAAAAACATTATCAATAGTGTTTATTATGCCCTTATTGATAATAAAGGGCATAATCTGCCATTTAGACTCTCAAATGCTAATCATTATTTTTAAGTAGAGTTTTTGCAAGGTACCTGTATAATAAATAAGATGATAACTAGTTGTACTGGAAAATACACTAAAATAAACATTTCTAAATTGTTAAAAATTCAGTCAGATTCTGATCAAGTTGAATATAACATAGAATGTGATAACAAATAACTGTTAAGACACAATTATAGCTTCCCTATTACAAAACAATTACATTTTTCTGGCATTTTTTTAGAGCAAGGTATAATGTATCAGAAATAAATTATTGCAATAGAACGTTACTTAAAGGTTATTATTTTATGGGCTGAAAATCCCCGTCTCAACTTTGACATTTGTTTTTGAAAAATGGGCTTCTCTTCAACATTTATATAGCAGCAGGAGACCATTATCTTGTGACAACACTTCAGTGCATTGACATTATATGTTAATTATCTTTGCCACCACTAATTTCTAACCTGGTGTGCTGTATATGCTGGCTCTTGCTAGTTGTGTGATTGCTCTTTCCTTCCTCGTTGATGAGTCTGGAAAATATACAAACTTTAATTAAAAGTGAAACTCACGTTATACTGACAAAGGTTATACTTTGCACAAATATTTCTGGCAACACTGTGATCATACAGAGTCATTCAAAAATAATCTTCATGTATTCAAAATTGCCTCTGATACACACTATCTATATTGGTATGGCCATGATGGCCTCTACAATTCCTCTCTCCTGTGTACATCCAACTCTTTCAAAAAACGTCTCAGTGCAATTCCACAGTGTCTTTACGTAAATGTCTCGGACTTCCTGAATATCCTGTATGGATATTTAATAAGCAGTTACTCTGTAAAAGCATAATCAATCGTACATCCTTTGTAGGACAACAGAAGGAGTAAGCAGAAGACCACATTAAAAATAGAAAAATGAATAAACAAGATTCTCTTCTCAGGCAAATTATGGTCTTGTAGAAGACATACACCTTTTCCAAACTATGTAAATAAATGTACATTTTCTTTAGAACTGTCATCTTGTTTCTGAAGGACTCTGCTTTCATTTCCCTGCCTTTGTCTTCCTGTCTTATAGAGAGATTTCATAGAGTTCCCCAGCCTATTAACTCAGATCTTGTGCTCCTTAGGAGAGGATACATTAACTCCTTTCACCAGTCGTGCTGTCCAAAATAGATTATGTTGTACTGTGCTCCTAGATTTTCTCCCTTAACCACTGCCTTTCCTATTCTTCTCTTCCTTAGATGGCCATTCTTGGTCTCCAGCTCCTAACTAAAGGACAGGAACGTAGTTTGGAGCCCCAGCCGTCTTGCCTGGCTTTGTATCCTGTTCTCCATGTTCACATGGTTGTCTCCTTATAGTTCCGTCTCAGTTCAAATGTCCCTTCTTGAAAGAGGCATTATCTAAACATCCCATCTTAGGTAGCCTCCTTTCTCAACTCCAAAATGTCAGTTACCCTGGATCCCGTTATTCTGATTTACATTCTTCATAACATTTATGATTCTCTGAAATGATAATGTTTTTATGTTTTTTTCAAATATTTACTGCTTAATGTCTGTGTCCCTCCATTATGATGTTGGTATCACAAAGTTGAGTACATTTTTAGTTGACTTCTCTATTCTCACCACCTAGAACAGTACCTGGTATATGGTAACAACTCAAAAAATATGTCAAATGTATGAATTAGTGAACCTCATCCAATCTCTTCTAAGGGAAATGCTTCAAATTTGGAACTAATTTGAAGTCCCAAATCTGAAGGAAGGGTGACTTTGCTCTCTCTCTGAGCTGGCACATCTGACACCTATCTTCTCCTCCCCTTGGATATCAGCACTCCTGATTCTCAGGCCTTCAGACTCGGACTGAATTACACCACTGACTTTCCCGCGTCTCAACTTGCAGATAGCAGGTTGTGGAACTTCTCAGCCTCCATAAACATACGAGCCAATTCTTATAATAAATCTCTCTCTCTTCCTCAATAACCTATATATATACATATATACATACATGTATATATATTTGTTAAGTGTATGAAAAAATACAATTGTATCTCTCTTTTATGTATGTAAATGAGAGAGATAAAAATGTATTTGTGTGTATATGGGGGTAGGGGAGAGACAGATCCATTGGTTCTGTTTCTCTTCCACACCTACCATCTGTGGACCTGTGGACTTACAGAATGCCTTTTCCACCATTCTGGTATTCAACACAACATTGCTTCTGATCATGGATTTCACTTCACAGCAAAAGAAGTGCAGCAATGGGTCCTTGCTCATGGAATTCACTGGTCATATCATGTTCCCCACCATCCTGAAGCAGCTGGCTTGATAGAATGGGGTTTCTGTAGGAAAGGCAAAGCAGGGCAGAGCAAAACAGTTTAGGACTGACTAGTTTGAATAACTCTGGTGGGCTTTGGGCCATAGGGGTAGTCTCTAGTTGCCTGCTGCCTGGCCCTGGGATGATTTAGGGCAGGGGAAATATTGGCTTGGTGTGTGAAAGTGAGATATGAGGGTGTTCGGGGCTGTAGATTAACATTGGCTGGTTTGTGTAGGAAATGAGGGCTCCTGGCTGTCTCTAAAAATTGACCAGCCCCAAGAGAATTAGAAGAAAAGCCATAGACTGGGATAAAATATTTGCAAAAGATACATTTGATAAAGAATTGTTATCCAAACTATAGAAAGAACTCAAACGCAACAGTAAGAAAACAAACAACCCAATTAAAAAAATGGGACAAAGATAGTACCTTAACAAACACCTCACCAAAGAAGATACACAGATGGAAAATTAGCATATGAAAAGATGTGCACATCATATGTCATTAGAGAAATGCAAATTAAAACAACAATAAGGGACTGCTACAAACCTATTAGAATGGCCAAAATCCAGAACACTGACAACACCACATGGTGCTGAGGATGTTATGTGGGACAACAGAAACTTTCATTCATTGCTGGTGGGAATGCAAAATGGTATGTCTACTTTGGAAGACAGTATGGTGATTTCTTACCAAACTGTACAAGCTCTTACACATGATCCAGCAATTGCGCCCCTTGGTATTTACCCAAAGGAGTTGAAAGCTTATGTCCACACAAAAACCTACACATGGATGTTCATAGCAGCTTTATTCATAAACTACCAAAACTTGGCAGCAACCAAGATTTCCTTTAGTAGGTGAATGGATAAACTGAGGTATATCCAGACAATGGGATATTATCCAGCACAAAAAGAAATGAGCTGTCAAGCTGTGAAAAGAAATGGAGGAAACTTAAATGCATTTACTAAATGAACCAAGGCAATGAAAAGGCTATATACTGTATGATTCCAACTATATGACATTTTGGAAAAGGTGAAACTATGGAGACAGTAAAACGATCAGAGTTGCCAAGGATTTAGGGGGAAGGAGAGATGAATAAGTAGAACACAGAGGATTTTTAGGGCAATGAAAATACTCTGTATGATACTATAATGATGGATACATGTTATTAAACATTTGCCCAAACCCCTGGAATTTACAAGACCAAGAGTGAACCCTAAGGTAAACTATGGATTTGGGGTGATTATGATGTGTCAATGTGGTTTTATCCTTGGTAAAAATTGTACCACTCTGGTGGAGGATGTTGTTAATGGGAGAGGCTCTGCAGCTGTGGGGGCAAGAGCTATTTGGGAAGTCTCTGTACCTTGCTCTCAAATTTGTTGAAAACCTGAAGCTGCTCTAAAAATAATATAAAATCTTAAAAACGAAGCTGACTAGGCTTGAGAGGGAGAGTCTTTCCCAGACAGCAAGTTTTGACAAAATGTTATAGAATAAAGAAAATAAAAAACAGTATAGTCTAATAATAAATTTTTTTATTTAATACAGACTCGGTTCTTACCTGTTTCTAATATTACAAAGTGCTCTTCTGAGCTGCATGGACATTTTAAATCTGAAACTAAAGTATAAGGGAGAACATTTAATTACTGATATACAAAAGCATTTAGCAAAGGGGGAAAATTCTGTAAATACATTAATGAAACAGAAACAGATGAGTGGTGTAAAAGGAGATTTATTTTTGTAGACAAGTAGATCGATAAAATCCTGGCAATAAGCCCATCAGTTACTGTTATTATTAAATTGCTCTTTTATCAGTGTCCTCCTTACTTGGAAACATTTTTTAAAGAGATAGTTCTTAGTTCTGTCCGTGTATGTGTGTGTGTGTACAATTTTTTTTGCTTCGTTTAGGAAACAAGTTACCTATCGAAGGCTTACTTTTTCCCCTTATTGATTCGCATCTTTAATATAGTAGTACACAATTTCGCTTTTTTTTTTAACTTACACAGGCTTCCCCTCTGCCTCTCAGGAAAACAAAAGAATGTATCTCATAAATTTATAACACTAAATAGCAACTTAGAACACCGATTGATATTACTGTGTTCTTTTAAAGACGGGGAAATTGGGGAAAAGGAAACATCAAATAACCAGCCCAAGTGTACACACTTATTGAGATTATACATATACAATGCATAATTCAGTGTCTGATACATGGTAAATAACCAACAGATCATAGCTGTTATTGAAAATAATCAAATTTATACAAATCTACTGAATATTTGGCCACAAATGTGAAATATTCTCTGATATTTAATCAAAATTCAAATGGATCTTTTTTTTGCTGTTTTGAGATATTTTTAATGGTGTTTTTGTGTGTGTCTTACTCTGTGTGTGTCTATTTCTGTCATTTCCTACATAAATATTCTTTGGCTCAATACCAAGGTGGAAGATACAAAAGCGTGACATTTGAGGAAATAATATTTTCAATGGGAAATATTCTGTTTTCTACTCTTAAATAAAACACAGGCATAGTATCTCCTAATCAGGCTTTATATAAGACTTGAACTGGTGAATAAGATGGGAATAAGTTAATACCACTTAAAATTATCTGTTTTTACTCATTAAAAGAATATTTGTATCACTATGTCAATATAAAATCCATTCTAAAGCAAAAGCTGTTAAGAAAAGGTCAAAATATAATTTCAGCAGGTTGAGGCCTCAATTAACATAATTTACTTCTCAACATTGAATTTCTAAAAGCATAATCTCAGAATGTATGAAAAAATTTAAATAACTGTAAACATTGGTGAGCAAATTAACCATCATCATGTGAGATTTCAACATACCTATCTAAATAATTGACAGATCAAGCACATATTAATAAGGATATAGAATAAAATTAATAAGCTTGATAAAGTGGATAAAATGCAATTAAAAATTAAACAAATCATATCCTTCTTAAACATTCATGGAATATTTACCAAAATAGAACAATCAATATGCCATAAATTACGTCTCAGAATTTTCAAATAACTGGTAATCATACAGGTAATATACTCTGACTACAATTCAGTTAATCATAAATTAATATGTTAAAGATAATATATTTCTAAATGCCTTGCAGAGTAAAGAACTTTTAATGCACATGATAATATATGCAAGAAATATATTGACAGTACCACTGACTAAAACGTGTACATAGCCAAAATAGTACAATGAAGGAAATATGTAGTCTTAAATGCATATAAAAGACAAGAAGAAATATTCAAAATCTGTGAGGGAAACATCTAATCTAAGTAGTTAGAAAAAGAAAACACAGCAAATAGAATAAATAGAAGAAAAAAGAAAGAAAATGGAAGAATAAAATGTGATGAATGAGGGAATTTCCACTTGTGGCATGTTATAATAACTGGTATTAGACTTGTCTTCCTATTGGAAAAAAAGAAAAACTGATACAAAATATGTGAAACAGCTGTTTTCAGACATTGGGCAGTAAGCATCAAAGGACTATTTTCTCGCAGAGAAGGGAGAGAAATGAGATGAGCCCTACAAAATACCCTGTGTTTCTGTCTGAAGATACATTCTGAACCTTGGCCCCCAAAGGATCAAATTTTATAGTAAGGCTAAAGAGAGCCCAGAGGGCATACAACTCCCCTATGCTCTCTCTAGCAAAGCTAAAAAGACAATCTTGAAAGGGTCAAGCTTAATTTAACTGTCTGATAAAGAAAGTTCAATATTATTTACATGATCAAAAAATCCAGAAATTCAAAATATACCATGTAATCCAAAAATTACTATACATTCCATAGAATTTAAAAAGTGGAAGCACTCGCATATTCATTTTACAAACCTAGTATGACCTTGCTAGAAAAACTATATACAGAGATATAAGAAGTGAAAATTGTAGGCCAAAATTAATCATTAAGGTAGATCTGATTATCGAAAGGAATATATAAGCAAATCAGCAATAGTTTTAAAAAGAAATACTCAATGGGACCAAATTGAATTTGTTTTAGGAATGTAAGAATGATTTAACATTAGGAAAAACAATATATTAATGTAATTCCACACAATAATAGATTAAAGAGAAAAACAGTATGATTTTTCCCAGTAAAAAAAGAAATGGTATTTGGAAAGTATCACTCCAGAGAATTCACCTTATTGGAACTCTGGAAGACAGTCAAAGATTTACAGCAGCCAAGCCTATGCTTTTGAGTGCTTAACCCAGAGAGACAAAAGCTTGGTGAGTTTGTTACAAGTAGACCTGCTCTTTAGGAAATGCTAAAGCGAGTTCTGCAGGCTGTTATGAAAGGACACTGTTCATAAAAAGAAATAAAGAACACTGGTAAAGCTAACTACATAGGTAAATACAAAGCTAGTGTTATTGTACTTTTGGTTGTAACTTCTCTCTTTGTTTCCATGTGATTTAAAAGACCAATTCTTAAAACAATAGTTATGAATCTATGATAATGGACACACAATGTATATATATAATCTGTGACAAAATATAAAAGAAGAGAGATGGAGATGTATGGGGCAGAATTTTAGTATACTAGTGAAACTAAGTTGGTATCAACTCAAAATAGGTTGTTTTAAGTATAAAATTTCAATTGTCATCCGCAAGATAACCACTAGGAAAATACTACCTGCTTATTACTCCTAAAGTTGAACCTGCAGTCTAGACTTTTTCACTGAACTTCAGACTCACATATCCAGGTATCTAGTTGGCAGTTCCACTTGTCTATATCACAGACATCTCAAAATTAACCTGTCAATACTGAATTCCTAGTCATCATACAAACATCAATTTTCTTTTAACAGCTTTCCTCATCTTGGTTGATGGCAACTCCATATTTCCATCTGCTCATATCAAAAACATTGGAGGAATCCTATTCACCTCTCTTTCTTCAATTCCATACCCAATCTGTCAGCAAGTCCTATTGGATCTACTTTCCAAATATATTCCAAAAGTATTCAGAATTCTACCATGTGACTACTTCTCATGGCCCTTACTATTGGTCCAGGTAATCATCATCTCTTGACTGAATTATTAAAGTTGCCTCTGAACTCATCTCCATTTCTTCCCTTGCCACCTAGAATCTATCTCAAAGAAGCAGCTAGCATGATCCTTGTAAGTCACTCCATTGCTCAACCCTCCCATTTTCAAATTCTTTGCAGTGGACTAAGAGACTCTTCATGGTCTGCTGCCCCTCACCTCTCTGCTTCATGTTCCACTAAGCTACCCAATGCTCATTCTACTTCACAGACACTTTCTCTTCCCTATTCCTTGAGCATCCTAATCTTGCCCCCAAGTGGGAGCCTTTGCACCAGCTCTTCCTTCTATCTAGAATTATCTTCCACTAAGTATCTATGTGGCTCACTGCTTCTAGTCTTTCCCTTTTACCTGCTCCACAACAAAACCTGCTCTCTCAATATTGCTTACGCTGCTTTATTTTCCCATGGCACTTATAACCTCCTAATATACTAAAATAATTGAATTATGCATCATGCATATTTTCTGTTTTGTTCACTGATATTCCCTCAGAATAGATCTTCAATAAAACTACTGCTGGAACACTCAAAAAGTCAATAGAGCCTCATGATTGAAAATAATTTTTTAGCAAACTAGGAATAGAAATGAGCTTTCATGGAAAAAATGAAAATTTATATTTAAAATTTGGAATGAGAAGGAAGTCTGCATTTACCACTTCCATTTAATATTGCAATAGATGTGCTAGACAATAAGACAAGTGAAAGATAAAGAAAAGGTATAAAGATTGAAAAGAAGTATCTACTATTAGCTACAATATGATTGTCTCGAAGAAAACCTGTAAGAGATGAACAAATTATGAGTCAATAAAGAGTTCATCAAAGTTGTTGATTCTAACATGAAAGACAACATAAGTATGATGACTAAAATTATGGAGCCAGGCTTCCTTGGTTTAAACACCTCCCACCCTTGAGAGATAGAAATATATATTTAAAATACATATATATTTTATGGCTTTGGCAAAATTATTTAAACTCTCTGAGCCAATTTTGTGATTGAAAAAGAAGGATAGATAATGGTGTTACAAATTTCACTGAATTATTGTGATATTTAAATAATTTGAATAAAGAATATAGAATGGTACCTGCACATAGTAAGCATTATGTAGATGTTAACTATTTTTATTATGTAAAAACAGTGTAAAAGATCTCTGACATTGCTACATAAAGAAGTAAAGAACGATAAAAAATTTAAAATTTAAAATATACCAATAATATATATAAGATATTTAGGAATAAACCTAACAAAACTTGTGAAATGTTTAATAAAATAATTATGAAATCTTATTGGCAAATAGTCTAGAAGACTTAATTACATGTAAAAATATACCATGTTCATGGATTGGAAGACCTGTAAAACATCAAATTTACCCAAAATAAACAAAATTTAACCAATTTTATTTAAAATCCAGACAAGTGTGTGTGTGTGTGTGTGGGGGGGGGGGGTCAAATTTCTCACGATGAATCATTCTAATGATGATTGTGATGGAATAGTAAAGAACAAGATAGGGAGACAGGAAAAAGATTTGTTCTGAAGATTTCAGGACTTGTTTTAAACATATAGCAGTGTTACTCATACATGAATAGAAAACTAATCCAATAACACAGAATAGGTACCCTGTAGCAACAGACCTATGCATATATGGAAATTTAATATATGACAGAGGTAGCATTGCACATTGTACACAAAAGGTGAACTTTCCATAAATAGCATTGCAACAATATTTGAAAAAAATTCAGTGTTTGGTGGATTAAAATATGAGTGACAAGCAAAGCTTTTAAACTTTTATAAGAAAACAGTGGAAAGCACCTCCATGGCCTTGGAGTAGGGAAACGATATCTCACAAAGGCATAAAACCTTAAATAAATATTTGATAAATTTTATTACATTGAAAATAAAAACATATTTATCAAAAGACACTATTAAGAAATAAGTAAACAAAAATCTAAACTGGAAAGCAGATAATTTCAACATAAAAATATGACATTTTAATGCATTATATAAAATATTACAATATGAAAATAT
This sequence comes from Equus quagga, assembly GCF_021613505.1. Lineage (NCBI taxonomy): Eukaryota > Metazoa > Chordata > Mammalia > Perissodactyla > Equidae > Equus > Equus quagga. The sequence goes on along the minus strand of NC_060267.1, from coordinate 28,332,007 downwards.
GAAAACATGACTAAACTTTTGAACAGATATGTCACTGAAGAAATCACATAAATGGCCAATAAAATATGAAAAAAATGCCTTACATCTTACTACTCAGAGAAATGCAAATTTATTTACTTATTTATTTATTTAAAGATTGGCAGCCGAGCTAACATCTGTTGCCAATCTTCTTTGTTTATTTCCATCTTTTTCTTCTTCTCCCCAAAACCCCCCAGTACATACTTGTATATTCTAGTTGTAGGTCCTTCTGGTTGTGCTATGTGGGACACCACCTCAGCATGGCCTGATGAGCAGTGCGATGTCTGCACTCAGGATCTGAACCGGTGAAACCCTGAGCCGCTGAAGTGGAGTGCACAAACTTAACCACTGGGCCATGGGGCACGTCCCAGAGAAATGCAAATTTAAACCACAATGAGTTTACATTTCAGATTCATCATGTCAGCAAAAGTTAAAAATATCTGTTAATACCAAATGTAGTTCAAAATGCGGAGCAAGAAAAATTCTTATACACTTTTGGCATAAATTTGAAAACATTTCTTCCAATCTTGGGTGAGTATAGCGGATGTCTATATAGCTTTTTCCAGAGTGTAGCTATAATGAACCTGTGAATATGGAACATTTCATCATATATATATATATTGACTTTTTTGCAACACAACTATAATACCCTAAAATATAGAGTAACATAAAATTCTGTCTGTAAGGCATTTTGGTTAGTATAATTTATTGTATATTTAAATTATTTCTCTCCTAAAATTATGATATTTATTTTATAAACTAAAGCTAATTTATAATTTAATTTCTTTGAGTATGGTTCTAATAAGGTATGTGTCTTTTGGAAAAGATACTTAATGACCAAGTAGACAGAATGATGAAGTTTGTTGAATTCAGTTGAGTCTGTTGAATTTAGTTTTCATTATCAGTTACTTTATATCTGGCAATGTGGGCACATGAACAGAGTGGCCACAGTAGAAGAGTTGGAGATTATGTAGGGATCCAACAGCATGGATTCCCATTTACAAAGATCAATCAACCTCTGAATAGTCAACCTGTTGGCAAGAGAGATCATCTCTGATATGGCACTATAACTGAAGAGATTGAACCAGTCACCTGGGACAAATTGACTATATGGTCCCTTCCCTTCTAGAAAGATCAGCAATTTATCCTCTCAGGGATAAATGCCTATACCAAGTATGGGTTTTCCTTTTCCTACCCAGAAAACCTCAGCCAGCTCCATTTCTGGGGTGTATGGAATGCCTAATCCACAGATACTTAATCTCATGCAGTATACCAACCAACCAGGGTACCCACTTCACCGTGAAAGAGGTATGGCAGTGGACCCATGACCAAGGGTTCCATTGTTCATATCACATTACCGTACTATCCAGAAGCAGCTAGCCTCATAAAATTCTGGAAAAGCCTGTTAAAGACACAGCTGAAAGACCACTTGAAGGCAACACTCTTAAGGAAGGGGATGTTATCCTTTCGAAGGTAGTACATGAATTGAATCAGAGGCTTCTAATATGATCCTGTGGTCCCAATACATGGGTCCAGAAAACAAGGAGTGGAAGCAGGACTGGTCCCATTTACCATCACTCTCAATGATAAGAGTGATTGGGGGCCACTTTGCTTTCCATCCCTGTTGCCCTGGGCTCCTCAGGGTTGGAGGTACTGGTTCCTAAAGAGAACACATACCAGTAAAGAGCAAGTATCCCATTTAGCTACAAACTGTTACTTCCCAGGGAACTTTGGACTTTTTGTATCCTTTGAACAGTAGGCAAGAAGAGGAGTCACCGTACTCCAAGGGGTAGTTGACTGTGATAAATTTAATATAGCAGTGGAGGAAAGGGTGTCAGTTACATCTCCAGGGTTAACTGCAATAATCAGGATTATAGTTCATCCTTATAACCTCCCTCTTCAAAGTTGTCTGTTAGGTTGAGAGCCCCAGAACAACATGGAAGAGTGAGGAGTTATGCGCAGCCTTACTGAGGGCAGAGTGTCTACTATCTTCCAAATTATTTGGAATCTTCTGTATGGGAAGAATACTTATGTATGGGAGATTTGTCTTTTCTCTTCCATTTATCTATTTATTTAATCATTTATTTATATCGATATGGACTCATGGGGATTTATTTTATACTTTGATTATAACCCAAAACTACTTTATTTTGTTGCTGAAATTGTTCCAGCTTTGGCCACTGGGAGCTCTTTTATTTGATTCCAATGTCCCTTTGACATATTACCATCATTGTGTTTTTCTACTCATTTTCAAATAAAATTTTTCCTGGATATTGAATTTTGGCTTGGTCATTTTTCCCCCAGCATTTTCATGATATCACCATCTTGTCTTTTGTCTTCCACTGTTGCTTTCCTGAATGTAATAGGTCTTTTCTTGTTTCAGTTTATCTTTGTTTTATCAGCAGCCTGATACTGATCATATGTGTGGTTTGAATGTGTGTTTTTTTATCCCGTTACACATTTGCTGAGTTTCTTAAAGCTTTGAATTGGCATCAATTTGGAAAATATTCAGTCATTATTTCTTCTGGTATTTCTTCTGTTTTGTTCCCCCTCATCTTTTTCTTCTGGGTCTCTAATTATATCAGACTCTGATATTGTTGCACTGATCTCTGGTGTTCTGTTCTCTTTTTTATTCCTTTTTCTCTTTGTGCTTTGTTTTGGATAATTTCTATTTAAGCTTTTTGAGTTCACTGGTCCTTATTTCTGCTGTGTGTATTCAGCCTTTAATGTAGCCAATGAATTAAAAAATTAAATTATATTTTGATGCAATCTAAAGCTTACAAAAATTATAAGAGCATAATGAACTTTTTTGAATTATTTTGGAGTATATTGCCCACATGATGCCCTATCATGCCCAAATACTGTAGTATGTGTTTCCTATACAAGGGACATTCCCCTACAAAAACACAATACAACCATGTAAAGTCAGAAAAATAATATTCGCTCACTACTACTGTCTAATTCTTTGTTCTCATTCAACTTTTGCTAATTACTTCAATTTTGTTTATAACAAAGGATCCAGTCCAGACTCATGTATTGTGCTTAGTTGCCACGTTTCTTTAATCTCCTTCAATCTCTAACAGTTTAGTCTTGACTTTATTTTCATCATCTTTACAATTTTGGAGAGATTACATGTCAATTATTTGATAGACTGTCTCTCAATTTGGATTTGCCTGGTGATTATCATTGGATTCAGGTTATCTACTACGGGCAGTAATACCACAAGAATAATGTCAGTTCTTCTCATTGAATGCTAATAAGTGCCGCAGAATTTTAATTTATTTTATTATTTGTGAGATTCACCTTAATCATTTGATTAAGGTAATATTTGTCAGGCTCTAAAGTACCATTTCCCCCTCTTTGTAATTAATAAAGTATTTTGGGGAAATATACTTCGGGCTTTGTAAGTATCCTATTCAATGATTCTCATCAAACTTCCAATGTACTCTTTGACTTGTTTGTATCAGTATGGACTCATGTATTACTTTTTTTGTTCAACAGGTTATAGTGAAATGGAATTGTCATTTATTTTGATTTGATTAAATTTCCCAGACCTGCCTAATGAATGTGCTTTGAAACTACATTCTGTGTTTTTTTGTCATCTCCCCATTACTCTTTGAGCACTTCCTTACTTTCTGGCTCAGCAAGTCACTCCAAACTTATCCTGTTTCTCTCCCCCATTCCTGGAATTAGCCATTTCTTACAAGGAGTCCTGTTCCCTTTTAGTGGAGAAATGGTTTTTAGAAACCAAAATCTGGACACTGTGTATTGTCACTGTTATTGGAGAGTAACTGCTTCTGGGCTGTCTCACTAGATGCATTAATGATTATATTTGTATAAACACACACATTTACATCTATATTTACTTCTATATCTATTAATATATACCCCTTGTCCAGGAATAGAGATCTTTTCCCCCTGCCCCCTAGTCTCTTCTCTATCTGCCACAGATATCTTCCAGAATTTCCAGTCTATAACCTTCATGCTCCCTTTCCAACCAAAATTGGATTTCACCAGTGTCCTCTGGTTACATTCCTCCTCTCTACCTATTAGGCCTTTTGTTTCACAGGGGACAAGGGTCTGGGCAGATTCACAGTGTCTGCTTTTCCTCTTTCTCAACCAGCATCGCCAGAGAGCTTTCTCTGGTTTCTCCCTATTCTTCCCTGTGAAAGCCTGGTGGAGTCCTTAGAGGAAAACTCCACCTAAGTCTAAGAACCCCTGTATAACTGCAGCCCTCAGGAGCTTGTAATGCTTATGTTAGCCTACTCTTGATCTCCAGCATTTCATCCTAGTTTATAGTTTATGTTCTTACCAGCTTCTATGGCATTTGGTGGCTTCTGACACAGGTAAGCAAATGCATCCTGTGTCTCCCTGCAGGTTCCTGTCTTTCTAAATTACAGGATGGTGATTTGCCCTGCAACCTCAGTTCTCTGATAGATCTAAGAAAAGTCGTTGATTTTCTGTTTTTCTCCAGAGTTTTCTTGTTATACAGTAGAGAATGACAATTTCTTGTCTTTTTACAGATCTAAGTTGAAACCAGAAGTCCAGGTAACCGATTTTTAATATTTTAGTCATAGAAAGTCCATCTGGTTTTTTTAGAGATTCTACTTCTTTGCTGAAATTTTTCATCTTTCCATATATGTAATATATATTTCCTTTATATTTAAAAATATATTTGTAGCAATTATTTTAAAGTCTGTGTCTGTTAATATAGCTTCTAAGTCATCTAAGTGTCTGTTTCTATTGTTTTGTCTTTCCTCTTTATCATGGGGTGCATTTTCCTCATCTTTCACATGGTTAATGACATACATATTTCATAACATATACCAAATATTATGTTTATGCGAATCATAGAAATGAGAGTAACTATTTTCACTCAGGACATGTCTTTCTTTTTTTGTCAGACAGCTAGGATGAGGGACAGAGCAAAATGATCCAGTCGGGAGTTGAGCTGAGTCAATGCTAGTGACAGATTTAGTTAACTTCAGTTCATTTTTAGTTTCAAATATGTTAAGGGTGAAATCTCTCCTGTGTGTATTGAAATGTCCTTCTTCTAGCAGTACTTTGGCCTCTAGGCACTATGAGAATTAGAGACCTGTCTCTACTTTTCAGCCAAGCCCTAAACCCTCTATGCTATCACATCCTTAGCAAAATTGCTTTGGAGGAGAATCAGAGGGGTGGTGGAACGAGCTTTGTATTTTGAGTTTCTACAGATTTCAAGTCATCCTACCAATTCACACTGTCCTTAAAATGTCTGCTAGTTAATCCTTAATTTGGTAGAGTACCTCAGTTTATGGGAACATCAATTCTCTGCTCTACATAATAGATAAATATTCCCAGTAATGGATGTGGTTATTAAATTCTAGTCATCTAGGAAGAGCTGTCTCTCTTTAGAATGGAGTTTCTTGAGATTTCTTTGTTTATGCAATATTTTTTTCTAAAAATACTGCCATTTCTTTAGTTTAGTTGTTACTGTGGAAGCAATGGTTTGTCATATCCTATATTTTGCCAAAAGTAAAGTCTGTGCATCTATGAATTGCTTTTCTATTCTTTTTTTTCTTTTGAATTGATTGTGTAATTTTTCTTGTCATTTTTATTCTTTAACCAGTTTTGAAGTCACATATTTTGCTGTTATTGTTTTATTAACTATGATAGAAATTAAGAGATACATATTTGTTAAAATCTAAACATTCTCCCTTTCTCTCTGCTGAAAGGATAAAGTTAATTATTCCATTACCTCCTATCAAATGTTGTATTATTGTCGGTATATGTCTTAATTAGATATTTTTAACCCCCCAAAATATTATTGAATTACACAGTCAATGATCATTTAGATTTACTTACATATATGTGTCTCCCTGTGTGTGTGTGTGTGTATATATATATATGTATGTAACTTTCTAAATTTTCAGTCTTTCTTGCAGCTCAGACCCTCTTCTGTTAGCCCTTTCTTTCTGGCTGATGTACACTCTTAAGAATTTCCTTTAGTGAGTCCTTTGGTGGCAAATTGTCATGTTGGAAAATTCTCATGGCTTTATTCTTATTGAGGTATAATTAACATACTATGAAATTTATCACCTTTAGTTTACAATTCTGTGAGTTTTTATAAACACATACTTTCATGTTACCACCACTAATATCAAGATATGGAATAGCTCCAACACCCCAAAGAATTCCCTTTTGCCACTTTATAGTCAATCCCTCCCTCTGCTCCAGCCCCTGGAAACTGTTATCTGTTTTCTGTTCCTATAGTTTAGCCATTTCTGGAATGATAGTAGGTAATTTTTTTGAATCTGGCTTCCTTCATGTAGCATAATGCATTTGTGATCCATCCATGCTGTAGGGTGTAGTTCATTCCTTTTTTACTGCTGAGTAATATTCCATTGAATGTAGGTGCCATGGTTTGTTTATCTATTCACTAGTTGAAGGACATTTGGGTTGTTTATAAGTTTTGGCAGTTGATAATATAACGGTTGTAAACATTTCACATATAGGTTTTTGCATGAACATAAATTTCATTTCACTTGGATAAATACCTAAGACTGGTATTGCAAGGTCAAAATGTAAGGATATGATTAACTTTATAAGAATTGCCAAACTGCTTCCATTCAGCTATACCATTTTGCATTACCATCCACAGTATATGAAAGTTCCAGTTGTTCAGCACTTTTATCATTTTAGCCATTCTAATAAATGTATAGGGGTATCTTGTGATTTTAATTTGCTTTTCCCTAATGATTAATGATGTTCAGCATCTTTACATGTGCTTACTTACCATCCATGTAGCATCTTTGGTTGTGTATGTACTCTAACTTATTTTTCAATTGTTTGCTTGTTTTTTAATTATTGAATTTTGAGTTTCTATGTATTCTGGATAAAATCCTTTATCAGATATGTTTTGCAAGTATATTCTGCCCATCTGTGGCTTGACTTTTGATTTTCTTAATGGTGTCTTTCAAAGAGTAGAAGATTTTAAATTTGATGAAATTCAATCATTTCATTTTTTAAGTGGATTGTGCTTTTGTTGTCATAGCTAAGAAACGTTTGTCTAATCCAAGGTCTGGAAGATTTTCACCTATGTGTTTTTCTAGATGATTTATAGTTTTAGGTTCATATTTATGTCTGTGTTCCATTTTGAGTTAATTTTTGTTTATGTGGAGAGGTGTAAATTGAGGCTTTATTTATTTACTGCATATGTATATCCAATTGTTTCAGTACTTTATTTTTTTGGAAAGACTATATTTCTCCATTGAAATGCCTTCGCTCTTTTGTTTAAAATTAATTAACATATATGTGTGACTCTATTTATAGAATCTCAGTTCAGTTTCATTCATCTATCTCTTTACCTTGATTTATAGCATTATAGTAAGAGGTGAAATTAGAAGTGCATCCACATGCTTCTCTTCACCCCCAGGAGACTTTGGGAAAGGATTATCTTGTTTTGAGCAGAGTAGGGTGTTGATCAAATGAGGCAAATATCAAGGCAGTACACATATCAGGTCTAGAATAGTATTCAGTTGCCAAAGCTCATAGAGAATAGAATAGTAGCAAATACGCAGGTTCTTTCTATCCATTGTATTCAGGAGCAGTGCACAGTGATATAGCTGTGCAGTATGCTAGGCTATTCAGAGAGGGACTCTGATCCTTGTGACATGAAATGTAAAAGCTGAATCAATTGGGAAGCAATAGCACCTTCCCTGGTATAGTTAAGGGCCCTGAATTATGTCTCCTTTGCTCCATGAGGTCACTGAAACCAAAGCTCAAGTTTTCCCGAGGCTGAGGAATCTGTCCTTGATCTTGAATCAGGAAAAAATCTAGGTCAATGTTTCAGAAGAATTGTTGTTAATTCTTCTTTAAATGTTTGGTAGAATTCACTAGTGAAACCATTTAGTCCTGGGCTTTTCTTTGTTGGGAGGTTTTAGATTAGTGATTTAATCTCCTTACTAGTAAATGGTCTGTTCATATGTTCTATTTCTTCATGATTCAGTCTTGGTAGGTTGTCTGTTTCTAGAAATTTATCCATTTCTTCTAGGTAGTCCAATTTGTTGGCATGTTATTGTTTATACTAGTCTCTCATGATCTTTGTATTTGTGTGGTATTAGTTGTAATGTCTCCTCTTACATTTCTAATTTTATTTATTTGAGTACTCTCAATTTTTTTCTTGATGAGTCTAGCTAAAGGTTTGTCTATTTTGTTTATCTTTTCAAAAAGCCAATTCCTGTTTTCCTTGATCTTTTCTATTGTCTTTTTAGTCTCTATTCATTTGTTTCTGCTCTGATCTTTGTCATTTCCTTTCTTCTACTAACCTTGGGCTTTATTTGTTCTTCATTTTCTAGTTCCTCGAGGTGTAAAGTTAGGGTTTTCATTTGAGCTCATTTTTCTTGATCTAGGTATTTATTGCTATGAACTTACCTCTTAGAACAGCTTTACTGCATGCCTTCTGTTTTGGTATGTTGTATTTCCATTTTCTTTTGTCTCAAGATATTTTTTAATTTCTCTTTTGATTTCTTCCAAATTCACTTTACAAAATCAACATTCCCCTGATAACAAAACCAGACAAGGACACTACAAGAAAAGACAATTACAGTCCAATATTCCTGATGAACATAGATATAAAAATCTTCAACAAAATATCAGCAACCCAAATTCAACAATACATTAAAAGGATCATACACCATGATCAAGTGAGATTTATTCCATTCAGGCAAGGATGGTTCAAATCTGTAAATCAATCGAGGTGATCCATCACATTAACAAAATGAAAGATGAAAATCATATGATCATCTAAATAGATGCAGAAAATGAATTTGACAAAATTTAACATCCATTCATGATAAAAACTCTCAAAAAACTGGGTACAGAGGGAATGTACCTGAATATAATAAAGCCGTAGATGACAAGCCCACAGCTAACATTATACTTAACAGTGAAATGTTGAAAGTTTTCTTCTAAGATTAGGAACAAGGTAAGGATGCTCTCTCCACCTTTATTCAACATAGTATTGAAAGTCCTAGCCAGAGCAGTTAGGCAAGAAAAAGAGATAAAAGGCTTTCAAATCAGAAAGGAAGAAGTAAAACTGTCTCTATTTGCAGATGATCTGATTATATATATAGAAAACTTTAAAGACTCCAACAAAAAAAAGTTAGAACTAATAAATGAATTCAGAAATTTGCAAGATACAAAATCAATATACAAAAATCAGTTGCATTTCTATACATTAACAATGAACTATCCAGAAAGAGAAATTAAGAAAATAATCTCATTTACAATTGCACTGAAAAAGAGTAAAATACCTAGGAATAAATTTAATCAAGGAGGTGAAAGATCTATACACTGAAAACGGTGAGACGTTGATGAATGAAACAGAAGAAGATGCAAATAAATGGAAAAAAAATTCTATGTTCATGGATTGGAAGAATTAATATTGTTAAAATGTCCATATTACCCAAAGCAATCTAAGGATTCAATGCAATCCTTATCAAACTTCCAATGGCATTTTTCACAGAAATAGAAAAAACAATCTTCAAATTCACATGGAACCACAAAAGACCCCAAATAGGCAAAGCAATCTTGAGAAAGAAGAACAAATCTGGAGTTATCATGCTTCCCAATTTCAAACTATATTACAATGCTATAGTAATCAAAACAGTATGGTATTGGTATAAAAACAGACACATAGATCAATGGAACTGAATAGAGACCCCAGAAATAAATCCACCGATATTTGATGAGTTGCTTTGTGACAAAGGAGCCAAGAATACACAATGGGGAAAGGATAGTCTCATCAATAAATGGTGTTCAGAATGTTGGACAGCCACATGCAAAAGAGCGAAACCCAGACCTCTACCTTACATCATTCCCCAAAATAAAAAAATCAACTCAAGAGGGATTAATGACTTGAATGTAAGACTTGAAATCCTAAAACCTGTAGAAGAAAACATAGCTGGGAAGCTCCTTAACATTGGTTTTGGCAATGATTTTTTGGATTTGACACCAAAAGCAAAGGAAACAAAAACAAAAATAAAAAAGTGCAACTACATCAAACTGAAAAGCTTCTGCACAGCAAAAGAAATCATCAACAAAAAGAAAGGGCAAACTGTGGGATGGGGAAAATATTTGCAAATCATATATCTGATCAGCGGTTAATATCCAAAATATATAAAGAACTCATATAACTCAACAACAAAAAAGCAAGCAATCCAAATGAAAAAGAGGAAAGCAACTGAATAGACATTTTTCCAAAGAAGACATACAAATGGCCAACAGGTACACGAAAAGGGGCTCACCATCACTAATTATCAGGAAAATGCAAATCAAAATCACAGGGAGATATTACCTCACACCTGTTAGAATGGCTATTGTCAAAAAGACAAGAGATAACAAGTCTGGTGAGGATGTAGAGAAAAGGTAACTCTTACGCATCTTTGGTGGGAATGTAAATTGTTGCATCCACTATAGAGAACAGTATGGAGGTTCCTCAAAAATTAAAAATAGAACTACCATATGATCCAGCAATTCCACTTGTCAATATATATTCAGAGGAGATAAAATCACTATCTCAAAAAGATATCTGTATCCCCATGTTCATTGGAGCACTATTTACAATAGCCAATACGTGGAAACAACCTAAGTGTCAATCAATGCATCAATGGATCAGGAAAATGTGGCACATCTATATGTCTAATGCAATATTATTCAGCCATAAAAAAGGAGGAAACCCTGCTATTTGCAACAACATGGATGGATGCTGAGGACCTTATACTAAGTGAAATAAGTCAGATAAAGACAAATAATGTATAATCTCTCTTATATGTGGAATCTAAAATCACTCAACTCATAGAAACAGAGAACTGATTGATGTTTGCTAAAGGTGGTGTCAGGGAAATGGACCAAGGTAGTCAAAAGGTATAAACTCCAGTTTTAAGGTAAATAAATTCTGGGCATGTAATGTACAGCATGGTGACTATAGCTGACAATACTGTATTGTATATTTGAAAGTTGCTAAAAGAGTATAAAAAATTCTCATCACACTCACAAAATCTGTAACTATGTGAGGTGATGAATATTAACTAAACTTACTCTGGTAACTGTTTCACATTATACACATATATCAAGTTATTATGTAGTATGCCTTAAACTAATACAATGTTATATGTCAATTACCTCTCACTAAAACTGGAAAAAATGTTTTTTCTAAATAATGGGATCGTCAGCTGTTTTTTATGAGACTATGATTCTCCTTTTTCTGATCAACATTTTGTAATTTTCCTATGAATATGTGTTGTATAAATAAGACATAATCGTGTCCAAGATTTGCCCATCCTTGAAGTCCCACAAAAAACCACGCTGTTGTAATATTCTGCAATTTCCTGCCCTCCACCCAAATTAGGAATTCATCACAATTTACTCTGAATTCCCACAGCATGTTATTTATTCCAATATTGTAGTGGTAAGAAAAGAAAAGAGTTTGGCGTCCCACATATAAAGTAGAGCAAGGTGAGCACGGATGTTAGCTCAGGGCCAGTCTTCCTCAGCAAAAAGAGGAGGATTGGCAGCAGCTGTTAGCTCAGGGCTAATCTTCCTCAAAAAGAAAAAAAAAGTGCCACTATTTTAGATTTTTAAAGGTTCATTTGTATGACAGATTATTCAATTTTAGAAATATGTGATGAAAACTAAGGTAACAAAGATAGTACAATCATATTTGTTATATTTGAAATACTTTGTCCTAGATTTCTATAATTTAAAAATATTTATTAATTATATTGTAGAAGTTTGAGTCATTATGTAATAAAACATATTTCCAAGTCATGTAGTTTGGCCTATATAAGTTCTAAACTGAATACTTCTGACAGATCCTATACAATAGGTTAACCACATTGGTACACATGAAAATTTTCCTGTATTACTATTTCTGCAAATTTGTTTGGTCTTAATTGCTAAGAAATGTCGGTCAAAACTTTGCTGAATGGTTACCTATTATCTCTCCATTCCAAATCCACGTTTTATTTTCTCTTCTGTGGGTCTGGAGCAGGAACTGCAAACTATACTACTCAGACCCATTTGCTGGAAAGCTTCTGCCAATAAGAGGCACCGGGGCAGTTGTTCTCATCCTTGGCTGCGTACTGCAACCACCTGGGGAATTTTACAGACTATTAATGCCTAATTTCCATGTCCAGAGATTCAGATTTCATTGTTTGCAAGTGCAAACTGGGTATTAGGGTTTTAAAAATTAAGTGATTCTAATGAGCAGCTGGGATTAAGAACCATTACACTATAAGATAGCAGTCAGGAAGAAGGTCTTTCCTCCTGTTTTTGATCCTCTTCACCGCCACCGGAACAGCAGCATTCACCCAGGGAGGGGAGGGGAAGTTCTAACCTTTCTCAGGCACTTCCAGAATCACTCTCACGTGTCCCCTCAAGGGTACCAGCAAAAGCTTGGTGGTATCACTATCCATTCCTCAGAGGCCTGAGAACTCTCCTTTAAGCTCTTAAGTATTAGTAGCACCCAAGACGCTTCTCTCCTTCAAGACTCTGAACACACATTTCACAAAGCCTCACCTCTGAACTCCTAAATTCTGAGGACAACAATCTTTCCTTTTATTCCACCAGCTTTGGGGTGGTAGCTGGTTTCTACAGTTATTATCTTAGTTTCATTAGCATCTCTCTTTTGTTTTTTTGACACTCCAAAACTTATGTAACCAATTTTCTATATTAAAGCTCTTTAGTGAAAATATAAAAGTGTTTCCTGTTTCTCTGGCTGGACCCAACTGCATGTAAAGTTTTTCTTAACTATTTCAATGATATGGCTCTAATAGTCATAGATTAAGTGGGAAATTGAAAGATATTAACAACTGTCCTTGAATTACTAAATCAGAATTATGGGGAAATTTTCTCCAGCCTCTATCTCTGTCTCTGTCTCTGTCTCTGTGGAAGTAGATGAAATTCACAAGGAGAAATTTAGCTTTGGAATTTAATTGTAACTTGTAACATGGAGTACTGCTTATTGTGGTATGTAACCAGGAGATATAAGTGGTGTCTTATTAATAAAAAATGACTACATTATTGTTCATTATTCTGCTTTGAACAGAACAGTAAGAGATTGTTTAGGAGTTGGACTACAATTAAGAATACTGTTTTTAAGACTAGCATTCAGGGAAATAATTTGTCAATGTTTTAAATGTTCTAATCTAGACATTATATTTAACTGTTAAGTAGATCAAAACAAGTTCACATGTATTTTCCATAAGAGAAATTTCAAAGACAGTTATTTTACCATTCCTTTTTTATATGTGGCTATTTAGGATTGATATAGAGAATAAGTGGACCAGTACATTTTCAGCTTTCTTTGCTTTATGTCCAGTACAAATGTAATATGCCTGCAAACGACTGGTGTCCATGATAGATATCCAAAACAATAGCATTACCTCTTTCAAGAGAAATGGATAAGAGTATCCATTTATTACTGTAGTACTATGGTATAAATTATGACTTTTAAACTTTTAAAAAGTTACGTTTATCTCATTTTTTCCCCGAAGACCCCTCTGTGGTAGCTATGGCAGATATTCATGAACTCCATCCTTGCTTTGTAGCATGCGATATTAGAGACATTTTCTAGTTAGATGCAAAACTAAATAAAGCACATACATGTTTTATGTCTATTTTCTAGATGGAACATCAGAGTTTGCTTTTAAATAACCACCAAAATAAAAATACTCAGTATAGAGCTATTTGAAAAAGCAGTGCGTTAAAAATACACATTGATATTGATGGATTCAGAGAATAGACACTAAAATATGTCAGAGTTTAAGAAGACCAATCTCTCTAAGCAAGATAATTTAAAGGTAATTTATAGTTTTATGAAAAACATACATAGTTGCAAATTTTGTGCAGATGAGTCACAATATGTGAGTCACAAAGACACCAAATTCTTCTGGAGAAAAAGACAGTAAAATAAATAAGTAAAACATATATATTAGATGGTGACAAGGGCTTCTTGTATGATGAATGTCACTTCCTTCCTAATAAAATTCCTAAAGGTACTAGCATTATTTGTATTGTTACCCATACAACAGACCTTGGAAAAAGCAATTTCCTATAAAAGTTATAATTTTTTATATTTTGAATGCATTTTACCACTGTATATTAAATAAATAGCAACTTCATCTTAGTTTTCAGCAGAGGGCACTGGAACACATCATGGAGTAGAATAATCTAATGGAAAAAAGTAGTCAACAGATGGAAAACAGTTTAAAAAATGTTCTGCATTTTAAATAAGACAATTATAAATGGACAACTGATAAACTTATCGACATTATTTAAAGCAAGTATTTTGTACCATAATGAATTTGTAGAAAATTCTATTTTTGTTGCAACCCTCCAGATGCCTACTTTGTTCTTTCACGGCGTGATGCAACTAACCTATGACAATTTGGTGATAATGCAGCCTGCTCATTTATATGGATTAGGGATCTAGATATGATAAAAAATTTAACAGATCTTTAATAAACTAAGTCTTTCTGTTTCTACATATAATAAATGCATTTTCCAGGCCTCAGAAACTGACACTCTTTTTGTTCTGTACAAGTTCATTAAAATATATGTGATATGGAAGCATTCTAGTTTTGTTTCTGCCACAAGCCAGATGAAAAAGATAAAGCTCTTTTATATCATTACACTTAATAGAGATAGCAAGACTTTTAATAGCATTAATATTAAGCTTTTATGAGTATTCAATAAAGGAGATAATCTTTTTACTTTAATAAAGCAGTTGTAATAGTTACATAGTATTATAAAATTGAGACTAAAGTTTTTTTGAACACTTCAGCTTCAAATCAAGACAAAATACATGATTATAAAAAGAAGACAACCAAAATAAGAATACCGAGTAATTATTGTGAATTTCTTACTTTTATAATTAACACATTTTAAGTGAAAGCAAACTGTATGATTATTTTAACTATTCAATTTTGTATCAGTCTGTACTAGATATAAGCATTAGTGATCTTGTGAAATAATAATTTATAGTAGAAATTTTAGCATAGTTTCCTTTCTATTCTCATGATTCTGCTGATGAAATGATACTTGAGTTCTAATTTTTGCTTATGTTGCAACACCAGTGTACATTTTATAATTTATTGTCCTTCAGTGGAGAAAGAGCATCTTTGATGCTCTCAGTGTTTGAAAAGAGGGGCATTTATAAATACAGAATGATGTCACACATTTAATTAAACTTCCTCAAATTTCTTTATATATTTAAAACTCAAGCAGACAGTTTTCCTTATTGAAGAAATGATCCAATTTATGCAAAATGCACAGCAGGAAAAAGTATGCAGCATCAAGTTTTAAATGTTATTTTTGCTATGCATAATGGATGTACTATGATCAAAATAGAGCAAAACATAATATTAAGCCAGGCTGCTCATATATTTCTTACTTTACTCCAGGGGAACAAATTGCTATCTGGAGAGCAAATAGAAAAGACAGAGCAGAAGAGGTAAATTTTTTTTAAAAAGTTACCAGCCAACTCCAACCCCAGAACCCCACAATTATAGAATAGAAAAAAATGTATAACCATTGTCTGATAAGACCGAAAAAGATGTTTCTGGCACTTTGAGTTACCATGGAAATAATCAAAGATATTCTTTTTTTTAATGACTACTTTTTTAGAGTAGTTTTAGGTTTACAAAAAAATTGAGAGGGAGGTACAGAGATTTCTCTTGTATCTCCTGCCCCTACACGTGCATAGCCTCCATCGTTATCACCATCACTCCCCAGAACGGTACATTTTTTACCAAGTTTAAATCTACATTGACACATCATAATCAACCAAAGTTCATAGTTTACCTTAGGGTTCACTGTTGCTGTTGTACATTCTATAGGTTTGGACAATTGTATAACATACATCCATCATATAATATCATACAGAGTAGTTTCGCTGCCCTAAAAATCCTCTGTGCTCTGCCTAGTCATCTCTCCCCACCACCCTGCAACCACTTTTTACGGTCTCCATAGTATTACCTTTTCCAGAACGTAATATAGTTGCAAAAATATGTATGCAGCCTTTTCAGATTGGCTTATTTCACTTAATGACATGCATTTAAATTTCCTCCATGTCTTTTCATGGCTTTATACCTCATTTCTTTTTCATACTGAATAATGTTGCATTGTCTGGATGTACCACAGTTATCCATTTAAGTGATTCCTGGCCAGGAGACAAAAGCAGAATCGTCCCATTCCCCAGTGGATTCGAATGAAAACTGGTAATAAAATCAGGTACAACTCCAGGCAGAGACATTGGAGAAGAACCAAGCTGGGTCTATAAGGAATTGCAGATGAGATGGCACACATATTTATGCTGTATCAAAGTCACTTGCATCTTACCATATCACTCTGAAAACATCATTATCTGGACAGTTGAATATGTTTTATTCAGGAATTGATTTTTCTCTTTGTTTCTATGCTTCTGAACTAGTAGGCTGGTGCAGTAATAAATATGTGAGAACTTTCATTTTAAAAAAAAAGGACTGAAGGACATTTTGTTTTCTTCCAAGTTTTGGAAAATATGAATAAAACTACTATAACCATCCATATGTAGGCTTCCAACTTCTTTGGATAAATACCAAGCAATGCAATTACTGGATCATATGGTAAGAGTATATTTAGCTTTGTAAGAAATTGCCATATTGTCTTCCAAAGTGACTGTACCATTTTGCACCCCCACGAGCAATGTATAAGGGTTCCTGTTGCTTCACATCCTCACCAGCACTTGCTGTTGTCAATGTTCTGGATTTTGGCCATTCTAGTAGATGCGTAGTCAAATGTCATTATTTTAATTTGCATTTCCTTGATGACATGATATGGAGCATCTTTTCATATGCTTTTTGCCATCAGTGTATATTCTTCTGTGAGGTATCTATTAAGGCCTTTGGCCCCTGTTTTAATTGGGTTCTTTGTTTTCTTATTGTTGAATTTTGAGATTTCTTTGTATATTTTGGATAACAGTCTTTTATTAGATGTATCTTTTGTAGATATTTTTTTCCCAGTATGTGGCTTGTTTTCTAATTCTCTTGATATTGTCTTTCACAGAGCAGAAGTTTTTAACTTTAATGAAATCCAGCCTCTAATTATTTCTTCATAGATGATATTTTTGGTGTTGTATTTAAAAAGACATCACCATACCCAAAGTCATCTATGTCTCCTATGTTATTTTCTAGGAGTTTTATAATTTTGTGTTTTACATTTAGATCTGTAGTCCATTTCAAGTTAATTTTTGCAAAGGCTGTTAGGTCTGTGTCTAGATTCGTTTTTTTACATGTGGATGTCCAGTTATTTTAGCCATATTTGTTGAAGAGACCATCTTTGCTCCATTGTATTGCCTTTGCTCCTTTGTCAAAGATCAGTTGACTGTATGTATGAGGGTATTATTTCTTGGCTCTCTGTTCTTTTCCGTTGATCTATTTGTCTATTATTTCCCCAATACCACACTGTCTTGATTACTGTAAATTTATTGTGAGTCTTGAAGTCAGGTAGTGTCAGTCCTCCAACTTTATTTTTCTCCTTCAATATTGTATTGGCTGTTCTGGATCTCTGCCTTTCCACTGTTTGTTGATGTCCATAAAATAACTTTCTGGGATTTTGATTGACATTGCATTGAATCTATTGATCAAGTTTGGAAGAACTGACATTTTAACAGTATTGAGTCTTGCTGTCCATGAACATGGGCTATTTCTCCGTTTATGTAGTTCTTCTTTGATTTCATTCATCAGAGTTTTGTAGTTTTCCTCATGTAGATATTATACTTATTTTGTTAGATTTATATCTAGGTAGTTCATTTTTCGGGTTCTAATGTAAATGGTATTATGTTTTTATTTTCAAAATCTGCTTGTTCATTGTGAGTATGTAAGAAAGCAATTAACCTTGTATCTTGCAATTTTTTTCTAATTACTTACTTCCAGCAGCTTTTTTTGTTGATTCTTCCAGTTTTTTCCACATAGATGATCATGTCACCTGTGAACAAAGACAGTTCTATGTCTTCCTTCCTAATTTGTATGCATTTTCTTTTCTTGCCTCATTGAATTAGCAAGTAATTCCAGTACAATGTTGAAAAGTAGTGGTAAGAGGAGATATCTTTTTCTTGTACCTAATCTTAGTGGGAAAGCTTTGATTTTCTCAACATTAAGTATGATTTTAGCTGTAGGTTTTTATGTGGACAGTCTTTGTCAAGCTGAGAAAGTTCCTTTCTATTCCTAGTTCCCTGAAAGTTTTTATAATCAATGAGTATTGGATTTTGTCAAACGCTTTTTCTGCATCAACTGATATGATCATGTGATTCTTTTTTAGTCTGTTGATATGATGGATTACATCAATTGATTTTTGAATGTTGAGCCAGTCATGCACACCTGGGATAAATCCCACTTTCTCATAATGTATAATTCTTCTTATACATTGTTGGATTCAATTTACTAATATTTTGTTGAGGATTTTTGCATCTATGTTCATGACAGGTATTGATCTGTAGTTTTATTTTCTTGTAATATCTTTGTCTAGTTTTCGTCTTAAGGTAATGCTGACCTCATAGAATGAAAGATATTCTTAAAATTTACAATTGCATTAGAAACTCTTGGATTAGGCAAGATGATATCCTGGCAACTTTGACTCTTCTAACATCAGCTAAGCAGAGTTACAATTCCCCCCCCCCCATATAAGTCATGTTTTCAAAACATGGGGTGTGAATAATTGTTAGTGGTATTATTCACGTTCATTTTCCTATTTGCTCAGATATTTTACTTGATGCAGGACATTTTAAATGCTTTTACAATATCCTTGTACAATAAAATGACATCCATTTTTTTTCACTTTTATAAATGTGGAAACTAAGGCATGAAAATCTTAGATGACAGAATAAATATCAGTGATAGGTCAATAACAGACTTAGAACTAGTTGGGTCCTTTGTTTCCTAACCTTGGTGACGAAAAAACCCCCAAAAACAATAACAAGAAGAATCTGTAGATGTAATTGAAGAGCAATAATATTCAACACAGATAATGCTATTGTTGCTTTAAAATTTTTAACCTGGCCTGAGATTGAGTTATCTTTGAAATAAGGCAAGATTATTCCTGTAGTGAGACTGTATCTCAGGTATATGGATAATAAATCTTTGACCTTTTTATAATTTCTCTTGCACAAGTAGCTATGTCAACATCTTTAAAAGAATGTGCATATGCCTGGGAAAAAAGTTTTTACTTCTTCTCATTTCTAGCATTCCTTTCTTCTTCCCCAGCTCAATACACAGAAAGCTAAAAATTGCTTAGAGCCCTTAAATTCTGAGTTGTCTTCAAAACATAGAGCAACACAGAAAAAAATCAAGCCAAAATGAGATGGAAAAGAGAGCAACAAGGATTTTAATATTTCTCCTTAGGTCTGCTGACTCATTCTCATTAAGACTATCTTTTGATTCTTAATAAGACCGCTGCAATTTTCTTCTAAGCTCTGCTCAAGTGGTCCCATACTTATTTTTATAGCTAACGTTCAGTGTTCCTTTAATTGGACTCTCAAATCAGTTTTAAAATTAGTGGCAATTTACAAAATTTCAGACATAGAAGAATACGAGAAAGAGGTCCAGAAATAGCTGGCAATGGCTGGAAATTGTCTGATTATAATTCTTTTATTAAAACTTAATTTCAGTAGAATCAAGGAGTGAGCAATATCAAAAGTGGATTGTTATTAAATTGTAAGCTCCTTCAGCCAAACAATTTATTAAATTTATTTCTCTCTTTGGGAAAATTCATTTCTTCCCAAGGTATAGACTTAGATAGATAGATATAAAACAAATCAACAGGGTTTTTGATTTTCTTTACCTATTAAGCTTTCTTACTTAACTTTCCCAGTTACTTTCAAGTTAATTGGGTTATCATCATTAAATCAGAGAAGGATGAAAGTATTCAGGAATTTCAGCAAGAATCATCTTTTCCTCCTGCCCGTATGTAGCACCCTCCCTCAACATCGTTCTACTTAAAGGAGAAACCCTTCTATTTTCAAATACCTTGAGAAGAAAAAAATTCTTTCTTTGGCCACATGTGTGTCATACTGGCTAAGCACAAAGTAAGTGTAGGAGATATGGTATTGGTTCTCTGAGATCTTAGGTTTGAAAATTGTTATTATTAGAATGCAGTGTTAGGAACCATTCTTGTCTCTGTATACCCTTTTCCTCTTGATGTGTGCAGGATCAAATTAAGCTAATTACCAGACAGGAAACATAAAAGACACAGCTGCCTTAATAAAGAACTTGATGCACTGTCAAATTCCATTCGTGTTGATGGTTCTTCTCAACCCCTCAAGTCTTTTGTTGCATTGTTTCTCTTGACTTACCTGACAGCTGACTTTCTTCTTGTTCAAGTAGAAAGTTCTTTCCTAACTTTTTCCTCCTTTACTTTTTTCCTCTTTGTTCTTTTTTCTCCAAATCTCATCATGACTTCAGATGAAGTATTTAAAGATAATTTAACTATTGGCACAATGTTTTTCAGCAGATCTCGAGAACTTATTAATCTTGCATAAGTGAAATTTTATACCCATTGAATAACAACTCCCTATTTCTGCTTCCCCCTAGCCCCTGGCAACTACTATTCTACTCTTTCTTCCTATGAGTTTGACTATTTTAGATACTTCATATACATGGAATGATGCAGTATTTGTCCTTCTGTGACTGGCTTATTTCACTTAAAATAATGTCCTCAAGGTTCATCTCTTATATTTCCATTCACCTTTCCATCCCTCAGGCTCCTTGGCTAATTTTTCTGATGATGTCTATAACTCCAACCTTTCAGATATCTGAAGGCTATTTTCAAACATTCACTCCCTCTTTTGATGTATGGTCATCATTGTGTGTCATTACTATTCCAAGACTTATTAATGGTCTCCCTTGTTAAGTCAGTGACTGGTATTCACTCTTCATTTTCTTTGACTCTGTGGTAACTGAAACTTCTACTACCCCATTCTTCTTGACACTACTTTATTGTGATTCTTAGCCCTCCATGACTGTGCCTTATTCTCTTCTCCATTCTCCTAACTATGGTTCTTTCAAGACCCCAGTCCTAAGCCCACTGCTTTCATTGCAGTCAGATTGTTTCTTCTGTGATCATTGAGATACTAGGGAACATCAAACTATACTGGAAGGACTATTGGACTTAGGGTCAAATATTGAGAGTTCTAATTCAGGCTCCTTTGCTCACTACTTATGTCATCCTAGGCAAATCAATTAACCTAGCCTTATTTTTCTCATATTTTAAATTAAAATAATGGTAATAATACCTACCTGTTTTAATTTTTATGAAATTCATGTCAGTTGTTATGTGTAAAAAGGGTCAAAAGCTACGTTTTTGTATGTGTGTGAGGAAGATTGGCTCTGAGCTAACGTCTGTTGCCAATCTTCCTCTTTTTGCTTGAGGAAGATTGTCATTGAGCTAACATCTATGCCAATCCTCCTCTATTTTAAATGTGGGATGCTGCCAAAGCATGGCTTGATGAGCAGCTCCAGTTCTGTGCCTGGGATCTGAACCTGTAACCCCAGGCCGCTGAAGCAGAGTGCATGAACTTAACTACTATACCACTGAGCCAGCCACCTAAAAGTTATGTTGTTGAATGAGAGCTCTTTGAGGGTAGAGGTTATTATTTACTTTTTACAATAATGTGCCTAATGGACTACCTTTGTTCAAGTAAGTAAATGATGAAGAAGTGAATAAATTTATTTATAAATGGACTTCTAATTTTAAATGCTAATTATTAAGACATTCTAAAACCCACCCACTTCATTTGCTAGACATTTATACAGTGGCGACTAGGTAAAATGTACTTAACCATGTATTGTAGATAATACAAGACAAATAAATATTCCAAGGGGCTCATTCTCATAAAAATCACAGAATACCCAAAGAGACCTCAGAAACCTTCTACCCCCTCATTCTACATACCTGAGAAATGAGAAATATGGAGGTTAAGTAACTTCCACAAGGTGGAAAAGCTATTAAGTAGAGAAGCCTGGACTTCAAACTATGAAATACAGTAGAAAGACAAGCCCAGGTACAAACAACTTAAGTACATGGCAGATGGTGAGATGTGCTATGGCAGAGACACAAACAACGCTTCATGATTTTATAGGACTCCATGTTGTACAATGAGAAGAGCTCTACTCGAAAAACCACCCCAGATTACCATTTACTATGTGACCTTGTGAAAGCTGTTTAAAGACTGTGACTATTTTCCTATTTGTAAAAATGGCAGCCTAATAAAGATGTTGCAATATCATGAGAGTTTTAGACACAAAATATGCACTTAATAGGAGTAATTATTATTTTTGTGATGAGAGTATAGCATTTCATAAATTTAAACAAATAATAAGTGAGATTTTATATCATAAGCCAAATGTATGTGTGTGTATGTATATGCACACAGACATATACATGTGTACATTTGGTATTAATTTCTTTCACACTTACAAAGTTCCATTTTGTGGACTGATAGTAGGAATTTGACAAACCTAATAGCAGTTGAGATATTTGTGCTCCCTAAGAGTTACAAGGCAGCATGTTCATGACAGAGAAAATCCTAGGTCAGAGATCAAAAGCTAGACCTCAGTTTGGTAAGAAATGTGTGGTAGAAAGAAGGGAGATTGAAGTTGAAGTGTATGATTGTTCATTTCCTGTCTATTACCAGAAGTAAGTGTAATTCAATGCACTCCTAAGACTGAAGGGAAAAAAACGAGCTGAATAACAAAGTAAAGAAAAAAATCAGCTAAATGAAGAATGAAATTGAGGTTATACCTCAAAATTACATAACTTCAATGGTACAGTTCAGAATCAGAGCACAGCTTCCTGAAATTTGGCAGTCATGTATCTTAGAGGCTTATGTAAACTGTATTACGAAGTATACTTTTATTATCCAAAGGATGACAAGTGGTAATTTATTCTTTTATGGAAAAACACCATCTTTTCTTCCTCCTACAATTTTTTATTCATATGGTTTGTAAGACATTAATTAAAATTATGCAGTTTTTAATTAAAGTGGAGAGGGAGGGATATGTAGATCCTTGCTGGCTTCAGGTTTGTAAACAAGAAGTAGGCAGGTCTGAGAGGGGGGATGTTAATTTTTCACAAGTCTTTTATAACTGAATAGTAAATTACTCCCAAGAAATCCAAGCTCTAGAATGGGTGCTTAATAAATTAAAACTAGCAAATGGTGATATGCAGGAGGTAAAATCATGAGGACTTGGTGATGCATTGCATAAAGTGTGTGTGAGAAGTGTCAAAGATGACCTCTGGGTGTTCAGTAAGTGACAGAGCCCTTCACTGCCTCTGGAAACACCAGAGAAGGAGTGAGTTTGAGTTTTGATATCACTAGATGCTTTCAAGACATCCACGTGGAACTGCCAATTACAGCGAAGGACACAGGCCTCTGGAACTCAGTGAAATGGAGAAAGAAGAGTATAGTTTAAATATAGAAGTTTAGAGATACCTACAAATTCCTTGACACTTGCACCTTTGAGAGATCTATCTTTTCTCCTCGTAGATCTGGGTGGGCTCTCTGCTTTGACAAGTAGAATGTGTAGGAAGTGATTCTGCGACAGTTTCCAGATCCAGGCCTTGAGAAACTGTAGCTTCCAATTCCTGTCTCTTGGAATATTGTCTCTGGGGAACGACAGTTGCCACATAAGTCTGACTTACTGTGCTATGAAGAAGCCCAGGCTCACCATGTGGAAAAGCCATGAGGGGAGAGAATGATGCTCAACGCCCCCTGCTAGTGCAGCCACCCCAGTCCAGGTGCCCAACACGTGAGTGAAGAAGTCATCCAGGACATTCCTTGTTACGTAGTGGTAGAAAGTACAGTAAAACTGTCAGCTGAGGTAACGTGGAAAATAAGAATTTCACCTAATGAAATGATGGATCTGGCTAAGGAAATTTCCAGACAGAATGTCAAAAGTGTCAGCTGGTTGCTTTTAGTTGCTAATCGTAAGATACAAATGGAGAGAGATGATGTAAAGAAGTAATTATTTACTCTTTATGAAGAATTTAAAGACAATATAAAGGACACAAGACTTGCTGGGTTAGAAAATAAAGCTATTTTTTTTTTCTTACTCTCTTCTAGCAAAAGATTCTTAAAGAGAGAAAGGACATCAGGGCAATGATTAAATCCAGAGAGCTATCAGGAAAACATGGTTTACAGATAACGATGAACCCAAAAGTGTGATCAGCGTGATTGTGAAACACTTTGTTAAGAGCTCGGAAAGATGCACGGGCATGCCTTGCAGATATTCTTCATTAGGGAGGACGATTTCTAAGACTGTTAGAGGGCTGCTTGAGGGTCCTCTTCTCCGAACTAAATTTAGTACATACCATTTTTGAATGAATGAGCTGGAAGGTCGGAAACTTTATAGCAAAGTGCTTGGCAAATATTCTCCAACAAGAGGGAAGAGAGTCGCTATTTCATGAGGTGTAAAAAAAATCTAAGGAGGTGGGGAGTCCTATTGCTGTGAACAATGTCAAGCAGGAAGCTGGGTCTTTATGATTAATCAGAATGACTAACACTCTCAGAAGGCTGCTCTCAGCCTTGGCAGGGTTACAAATGAAACTCTGGAAATGGGCAAAAATTTCTGGACACACAGGTGTGAGAATAGCCAGTATAACTTTTGATCTAAATGAGCTGAAGAACCATAGTTTTGGTGTCTGCACCTGAGCTAACTGAGGGCCTTCAGCCTCCCGGGTTAAAAGAGGTTTGCTACAGTGAGCTTTTAGTCAGGATCAATTGCCTGTGTTTAAGAAGAAGGCAGAAATGATCAGAACTAGTATCATTTATTGAATTCAGGATCAAATTCTTATTACTTTTTATAGCATAAAAGACCCATCATTTATTCAGCAAAAAATGCGGTTCACCTTTACTGTCTCATTGCCATATTTCTAAGAAAAGTATTAGAGGATTCAGAATCATGAAGCAAGAATTCTCTAGTATACTCATTAGATGCTCTCATATTAAGTTACATTTATTTCTTATTCCTAAGTCAGGGGTTGGCTCTCTATAGATCATGGCTAATGACCATCTTTAATTCTATCAAATATCTGAGGACTGAAATTGGTCTGATGTTATGTATGCAGGTTGGGGGGGTGGGGTAAGAGATGCATATGGCCTGATACACGTAATTGGTTTTTTTTCCCTATGTATGGTGGGTCAGGCTGCCCTTATTTGTTAACTTTGGGTATTTTCAGAATGAGTTTTCTTTATCCTTGGTGTAAATAATTGCTCCCTCGTGTCTCTTTTCTTCCTAGAGATGAAACTATAGTATGGAAAACTGAGTAAATATGCTGATGCAAAAAGAAAAGTACCACAAGCCTGATGTGGACAGTAAATGCAGAAAAAACATAGTTTAAAGTTTGCACTGTGTATCATTTTAAAGTATAACACATTTTAAAGCCATGTAAGAAAGCTCAGGGTTCATTACAGTTCCTTGTATGAAAGGATTTCTTTTAGGGCACACATCAATGATATGATAATTTTAACAGGAAAACCCAAGACAGCCAAACCCCATCACAGTCTCTCACTTCGTTACTTTTTTCTTTTCTGATCCTATTTCCCCTTTCCTTTTATCCAGCAACATCTGCTTTAACGTGGTCAGTCATTTCCCATGGACTAAAGCTTCAAAGAAATATACCCAGGCTCAGGTTTCGATCTGACCCCAAAGATGCCCTTTCTGAAATGAAAAGCAGTAGAGTTACTCTCTCCAGAGGTTACTGTACTGCTTCTATGCCCAGGATTAGGGAAAACCATCAGCTGCCCAAATTAAAAAGAAAATGCTATTTTCGGACAAGTGAGACTGTGCAGGAGGACTTAGAACAGGTCAGCATAAACACGTAATGTTTTTTTCAATATATCAATTCATAATTACTATAAACCTCATTGAAGCTGGCCTCGTGGAGTTTAGGCCTGATGAGGTGTAACATTTAAAGACAAACGATCCAAATAAATAAAAAAGAATCTTAAGAGGGATCCCTTTTTTACTTCTTGGCATGCAGAATATTACAAGGAATTGTTTACAAACCCATTCTAGCAATATTTCTCATGCCTCACGCCAAAGAACTCCACTTCAGGTCATCACAGTTACAAGCACCGTTTCCCCAGATTCCTCCAAATACCTCATCCTGCTCTGAGGTCTTCGTTACAAAGACTGGCTTTTGGTAAATCACTTCCCTCCTCCCACCTATTATTATAATTTGTGTTTCTTACTTTTTAAATTTTGGTACATCAAAATTAGCTCCAGGTGTGACAGATGACTTTCCTGGGAGAGGAATTGAAAAGAGAATTGGGCTAGATTAAGGGAAATTCTTGGTCCAACCCCATATATATATAAATTGTATGCAATCATGAGAAATGTAATTTGTTTGGCATTTCACACTCTGGTTGTAGTAAAGTGGTCAGCAGCTTCAGGTGGAACTTTGAATCCCCCCAATATTTCCATTTTCAAAGCATTTAGGTGTAAGATCCAAGAGGCTTCTCCAAGCTTCTCTGTTTATGTGTGTGCTACGAGATAGGCTGTTTTGCTTTGTTCTCTAGTGTATTCCCGATTTCAAGTTTCCATCAAGGTGCCACCTATTAGCAGAATATCCTCTGAGCTGTGGAATGCTAAATCTGCTTGGAAACATTTTGACAAATCGTATTTCATGGCTCATTATTTTAACTAAAATGTCTCTGCAGTTTTCATTTAATATTTTATCAAACATAAAGAAATCTTGATACAAAATCTTATCTATCCCTTGTAATCTGACTCAGTTTTCCTCCTCTTCCATACACCCTCCTTTATTACAGCTCGCGTCAAGTTATCACTCCTAAATATTAAGGAACTTATTTCTTGTGACCTTTGTATTTCCCATTTTATGTTCATTTCTCAGCAGCAAGCATTGAGCGTCTACAATATGTAAGGCCTTCGGTGTGAAGTACTCTTTGCTAGACCTTGGAGAGAACACAGAGAGGAATAAGATGAAATAGTTTGCTTCAAACAGCCTCAAGTCTAGTAGGAAATAAAAACCAGAAAATCCATAATCATAATCCCCCAAAGATAAGGCAATGAGTATTAAAATGGAAATATACTCTATTTTATTATGCTCTTTCCATAAATACCTTAGGGCAGTATTGGTTGGATTCAAAGCTCTCGAGACTTAAGTCCACTAAGACAGCAGAACAAGAGTAAGTGGATGGAGTGGTAATCCATTAGAATTGTGTATATTTATATTTGACTTGTTTCCTATGATTTGGAGAGCAGAGATTGTTTACGCAAAATTTAAGTGAATCAATTCCTTCCTGGGTGTTTCCTTTCAAATCTTAACATCTATTTGGTGTCAGCAATATTTAAATGCTGTCTTGGTAACTCATTGGTTTTTAACGTGTAGTGCCTTTGTGGTTATAGATAAGAAACAGAAATTATAAGGGGTAGGTACTTCACGTTCATATTTAAATAAATATACTGCACGAAAATATGATGTTCTGACTCTAGGCACACTTTTCTAATGGCATTTTTGCCTTTGTGGCCTTTCTAGTTCCCCCTTTTATACTATTTTCTCTCCCCTCTATGCCCTTTCATTCCTACCCAAAGGCGATCATTGCTTACCCAGCGTCTGTCATCAGTTCCTTCTTTCCTGGGAACCCCCTGCCCCGCCATCTTTAATACACATCTGTTCTCTGGCCCATTTCCTCAGAGACTGCTTCTGTCTCTGGGCTAAGCTTGCCGGTTAGAATTTGGGGTCATGAAATCCTGAAGGTATCTTATGAAAACCGTGGATTCGCTCCCTCAACAACAATGCTCTCACATAGACATTTTTTCCTTTTAACTTATCAGGTTCACAAACTTACTCAAGTCCATTTGAATCCCTCCTCAAAGCAGAGTTTCTCGCCTTATTTGTCAAAAGCAAAAATCTCATGCACTGACAAGAGATCAGATAGAGGCTCCTCACAGGGCCACCTCTCTCGCCTTCCCTACTCCCATTCAAAAGCACATGGTTAAGGGTTCATGAACATCTTGTCACATCAAGTTTTAATGACTTAACTGCTTCATTTGATATATTTTTTTAGGCAACATATTTGTATCTTAATAGAACTTTAGCCAATTTACTCGGCAGTCACAACTTGCAAGGGTAAATGTAAGAAGGTTTTCTTTTTCCCAGCGCCTTGTCAAACCCCTCTCCATCTGGACAGGGTGCTCTCTTAAAAGCATATCAGTCTGATTCCGTGACATTTCACATATTTTCAACTATTAGAACAATCTCACTTCAGTTAGGGTTTTAATTCTGTACATTTAAAACTTCGATCTCCAGTTGATTCAAATTTTTTGTTACTCCAAGCATAGGTTAGACAGGTGACATTTGTGGCTTTGTGGCTATGTGATAGGGAGTCTAGGGGAAGCTGGTGAAGGGGTCTACTTTCACATGACCTCCCTGTCCCTCTTTCTAGCACACATCACCCTACTGTTAGGGTAGAGAAGAGGAAAAGCAAGGTGTATGGCTCCATATACGACTGCCCACAGTGAAGTTGCTATTGAGTCTTTGGTTAGTTTGACCCAGCTTGGCCCCCTTGTCTATGGGGTCTGTTGGAATTCCTATTGGCCCACATCTGGCCAATATGGATACAAACAAGATTCCAACTTTGAGATCTCAGGCAAATAATGGCTCATTTTCTGAACCAACTGGGAAGGAACTTAGAAGAGCAGCTTATGTCACCTTTCCCTGGCCATGTGTTCAGTGTTCTTTCTCCTGCTCCACTGGCACAGATGTAGGTGAGCAAGCTCAGTAGCAAAGCAAGGATCCAATCTAACAACAAAATGTTCATCTTTCCTCGCTTACAGCCTTTCTTCCTTGGTTTAAGGAAGTCAGGATCTGATCACACACAATCTGGCTCCAGAGCTCCTATGTGCAATTGCACTAGTATGTTTTACTTCTAAAGGTAGAAATAAATGTGTTTCTGAAAGAAATCAATTATGGTTTTTGATATTCTTTATTTACTATTTTTATTTTTACATATCTTTATTGAGAAATAATTGACAGACAATAAACTTTACATGTTTAAGTGTATAATTTGATAAGTTTTGACGCATGTATATACTAGTAATCCCATAAACACAATCAAGATAATGAACATATCCATCACCTGGAAAGTTTACTCCTGTTTCTTTTAATTCCTCCCCTTGTCCCTTCCTGACCCCCACCTAGGTCCATGTGACCACTGATCTACTTTCTGTGACTTTAGCTTGCTTTGCATTTTCTAGGATTTAATACAAACAGAATCATACAGCATGTACTCTTTTTGTCTGGCTACTTTAACCTTACATAATTAATGATAATTAATTTGAGATTCATCTAGGTTATTGTGTGTATTAATAGTCTCACCCTTGTAATTGTGTGTATTAATAATTATTGTGTGTACTGATAGTTCATTTCTTTTATTATTCAGCATTATGCCATTGTATGGATGCAGATAATTTCTTTATTTTCCTATTGACTGTCTTTCGGGCTGTTTCCTATTGTTGGTTATTATAAATAAAGCTGCTATGAACATTTGTATGTAACTTTTTATGGTACTATGCCTTCATGTTTCTTGAATAAATATCCAGGCATATAATGACTAGAATTTATGGTGATATATATTTAACTTTTGAGAAAATTTCAAACTTTTTTCCAAAGTGATTGTATTATTTTATGTTCTCACAGTGATTGAGAGTTTCTTGACAACACTTCATATGTTCTGCCTTTTCACTTTTAGCCATCCTTATAGGTATGTAGAGGTATCTAACTGTGGCTTTGATTTGCATTTCCCTAATGGATGGAGATGTTCAGCATCTTCTCATGTGCTTATTTTCTACCCAAATGACTTCTTTGGTGAAGTATCTGTTTAAACATTTTGCCTAATTTTAAAAGTTGAGTTGTTTTCTTATTATTGAGATTTAAGCATTGGTTTGGATACAATCTTTTATTAGATATATGATTTGCAAATATTCTTTTCAACTCTGTTGCTTGCCTTTTCATTCCCTTAACATTGTCTTTCAAAGAATTTTTTAATTTTGATGAAGTCCAATTTATCAGTTTTTTACTTTTACGTATCGTGCTATTGGTACTATATTTATATTTTTGCCGAATCCAAGATTACAAGGATTTTCTTCTATGTTTTCAGGAATGGATGTTGGATTTTATTGAATGTTTTTTCTTTATCTATTGAGAAAATTACACTTTTTTCTTTTTTAGTTTGCTAATATAGTGAATTGCATTGATAAATTTTTGAAGGTTAAATAAACCAAGTTTGCATTCAAAACATAAACCACAATTGGTCAGGATATATAATAAGTTTTATAAACTTTTTATTTGACTTACTAAAATTTTGTTAATGATTTTTGCACTTACATTCATGAGGATTGTTGTTTTGTCACCTTTTGGAACGTCTCTGGTTTTGGTATCAGGATGATACAGGTCTCATAGAATGAGAAAAACAGTATTTATTCCTCTTCAACTTTCTGGAAATATTCATGTAAAATTAATATTATTTTTTCCTTTAATATTCATTGAAATTTACCAGTGAAGCCATTTGGCTCGGAGTTTTCTTTGTGGTAAGGTTTTTAACTATAAATGCAATTCCTTTATAGATACAGGACTATGCAGCGTGTCTATTCCACATTAGTGAACTTTGGTAGTTTGTGCCTTTCATGATAATTGTCCATTTCATCTAAGTTGTTGAGTCGGTTTACATAATGTTGTTCATAGTATTCCCTTATTATTCTTTTAATATTTGTAGAGTTCATAGTGATGCTACCTCTTGCATCTCTGATATGATTGATTTGTTTCTCTCTCTGTTTTTCCTCATCCCTTTGACTAGAGGTTTGCTAGTCTTATTGATCTTCTCAAAGACTCAGCTTTCGGTTTCATTTATATTCTCTAGTGTTTCTGCTTTCAATCTCATGATTTCTGCTCTGATTTTATTTCCTTTCATTTACTTACTTTGCATTTAATTTGCACTTCTTTCTAGGTTTTTCAAGGTAGAAGCTGAGGTGACTTTTTTTTCTAATTTAAGTATTCAGTGCAATAAATTTTACCTTCAGTACTGTTTAAGCTTCATAAGACAAAGTTTGATATGCTGTCTCTTTATTTTCATTCAGTTTGAAATATATTCTCATTTGCCTTTTGATTTCTGTTTTTACCTATGGGCTATTTAGAAATGTATTATTTAGTGTCTCATATTTGGGAATTTTCCAAATTTTTTTTGTAATTGGTTTATATTTTAATGCCACTGTACTTAGAGAACATGATATATATTACTGGAAACCTTATAATTTTTTAATATTTATTTTATGTCCAGAATATTGTTTGCCAATATTAGCCTAGTAAATGTTCCCTGTACACATGAAAATAAGGTTTGTTATGTTGTTCTTGCATAGAGTTTTCTATAAATGTCAATTAGGTCTTTCTATTTGCATGGTTTCTAATGAGTAATCTGTTGTTATCTTTGTTCTACCTGTATGTAGTAGATGTATTTTCACTGGCTACTGAGAAACTAGACACATTACATACTAGTTCAATTTGAATATCATGTGTCTTGATGTAGTTTTCTTTATGTTTCTTGTGCTTGAGTTCACTGAGCTTCTTGGGGTGGTTCATGTTTTTCATCAAGTTTGGAGAATATGTATTTTGAATATTAACCCTTTATTAAATATATGGTTTGCAAATATTTTCTTTCATTCTAAGGCTTGTCTTTTCATTTTGTTGATTACTTCCTTTGCTGTGCAAGAAACACACAACTTCGTACTTTTTTAGTTTGATGTAGTCCCACTTGTCTATTTTTGTTTTTGTTGCTTGTGCTTTTGGTGTCAAATCCAAGAAATCATTGCCAAGACCAATGTCAAGGAGATTTTCTCCTATGTTTTCTTCTAGGAGTTTTATAGTTTCAGGTCTTATGTTCAAGTCTTCAATTCACTTTGAGTTAATTTTTGTGTATACTTTTGCATATACTTTTGCATGTGGATGTCCAGTTTTCCCAGCACCATTTATTGAAGAGAGTATTTTTTCCCTATTGTGTATTCTTGGCAACTTTGTGGAAGATCAGTTGACCATATATGCATGGATTTATTTCTAGGCTCTCTATTCTGTTCCATGGGTCTGTATGTCTGTTTTATCCAAAGTATATAGGGAGCTCCTACAACTCAACAGCAAAACCCCAAATAATCCAATTAAAAAATGACCAAAGTAACTGAAAAGATATTTCTTTAAAGAAGACATACAAATGGCCAGCACGTATATAAAAAGATGATTAACATCATGGGAAGCACAAATCAAAACCACAATGAGATATCACCTCACACCAGTTAGGATGGCTATTATCAAAAAGACAAGAGATGGCAAGTAGTAGTGGGGATGTGGAGAAAAGAGAATCCTTGTACAGTGTTGGTGGGATTGTAAATTGGTGCAGCCACTATGGAAAACAGTATAGAGGTTCCTCAAAAAATTAAAAATAAAACTACCATATGACCCAGCAATCCTGCTTCTGGGTATATATCCAAAGGAATTGAAATCAGAATCTCAAAGAGATATCTGCACATCCTTGTTCACTGCAGCATTATTTACAATAGCCAAGAGGTGGAAGAGACCTAAATGTCCATTGTTTGAAAAATGGATAAAAAAACATTGTATACACATATAATGGAATACTATTCAGCCTTAAAAAAGAAGGAAATCCTACCGTTTCCATTCAACATGGATGAACTTGGAGGACGTTATACTTATTGAATAAGCTAGACACAGAAGGACAAATACTACATGATTCCACTTATATGAGGAATCTAAAATAGTCAAACACATAGAAGCAGAGAGTAGAGTGGTAGTTGCCAGGTGCTGGAGTGGGGGGACAGGGAAACAGGATGTATTAGTCAAAGGATACAAAGTGTTGATTGTACAAGATGGATAAGTCCTAGAGATCTACTGTATAGCATAGTACCTATAGTTGAAAATAGGGCATTGTATACCAAAAATTTTGGTAAGAGGATATATCTTATCACAAAAAATAATAACAAATAGAGGGTGGGAGGAAACTTTTGGAGGTGATGTTTACAACATAGATTGTAGTGATGGTTTCAAGGATATATTTATCTCCAAATTCTTCAAGTTGAATACATTAAATTCATACAGGCTTTTTTTTTTTTTTTTTTTTGCTGAGGACTATTAGCCCTGAGCTAAAATCTGTGCCAGTCTTCCTCCACTTTGTATGTGGGTTGCCAGCACAGCATGGCTGACGAGTGGAGTAGGTGTGCACCAGGGATCTGAACTCGTGAAACCTGGGCTGCTAAAGTGGAGCACGTGGAACTTAACCACTACACCTGGGGGCCAGCCCCTGTGCAGCTGTTTGTATATGTCAATCGTAACTCAATAAAGTGATTTTTAAAAAGTTTGGAAAATATTTGTTCATTATTTCTTCAAATATCCTCTCCACCTCCTTGGGGACTCTAAGATCACATATATTAGGCCCACATAAATTGTTCCACTGTTTATGGATGTCCTGTGTCTCATTTTTTAAGGATTTTTTCTTTTTTTGGCTGTTTCATTTTGGATAGTTTCCTTTGTTGAATCTTCAAGCTCCCTAATCTTTTCTTCTGCAGTATCTAACCTGCTGTTTATCACTTCTAGTATATTTGTTATCTCCGGTACTAGTTTTTATCTTCAGATAACATACATATGCATGTATGTGTATTATATTGTTCACATATATATTCCATATCTCTTAACAAGTCCAATCTTTCCTCTAGTTTTTTGAACATATGGAATACAACTATAATAAGTATTTCATTGTTCTTGGCTAATTCTATTATCTTTGTTAGTTCTAAGTTGGATTCTGTTGATTGGTTTATCTTCTCCTGGATTATGATTTTTTACTTCTTTGTGTGCTTGATAATTTTTTCTTGATACCGGACAATTTAAATTTTACCCTATTGGGTGCTGGATATTTTTGTATTCATGTTAATTTCTTGATTTTTGTTTTCAGACACAGTTTACCTTGAATAGTTTGATCTTTTCCTTCTTGCTTTTAAGATTTATTTTTAGAAATTGAGTAGCATTTAGTGTAGGGAAGGGATTCTCAACCAGCCATGATTGTGGCCTTCAGAGGACATTTGACAATTTCTGGAGAATTTTTTGATAGCTGCAATTAGGGGGAGGGTGCTACTCGCATTTAATGAGTGGATGCCAGGGATGCTGTTCAGCATTCTACAAAGCATAGGGCAGCCCCAACAACAAAGAGTTATCCAGGTCAAAATGTCAGTATTGCTGAGGCTGGGAATCTCTGATGTCTAGTGCAGGATACTTTCAGACAAAGGCACTTCTGAGAAACCAACATATTTGTGTAAGAAACTTTAATTGATTTTCTTCTTTCAATTTTCCAGACTACTCTTCACTCAGAGTACTAAAACATCTGGATATTTTTCATTCCATTGTAGCATTTTAAGTTTGAACAACCACACAAAAATGATCCTATTCTATCTTACTTTATTTAAAAGACTCAGATTGAACTAATCAAAAACACACATACAAAAATACATTCTTCTTGCCACTCATTTAAACTCCCTTTTACAGGGCCTCAACACACCTCTGGCTGCTCACTTATGCAAGCAAACAAGGCTTCACTAGATAGAATTTCAAGCTATTTATGATGAACTGGTGAAATGAGATATAACTTGGGAAGATGATATGGCTTGGGTAGAGATCACTTTGCTCTCAGTCAGTTGTAGAAACTCAGATAATGGCACTCAGTGCCCATATTTTTTCACTTCAACAGAACTTCCTGTCACCAAAGTTCAAATGAAAGGATAATGGTTCAACTGAAGCTAAAAACTAGAATAAAGTGAAGATATAATTTGACAAATGCTTTACTCTTTAGCAATGTAGCCAAACCTGTGCCATTTTTACTTGCCAAATGTCTATAATTTTGTTTCCTAAATTTCATAAAAAAGATCATTTCAACATTTAAGTAAGGAGCCAGTTTTTTTTCCTGTTTTTTGCACAGACAGTATTAGGGTCTTGTGAGGTGACTTGCTCAGGATCAGGGAACAGAAATACAGAAATCATGACATTTACTATACTCTGTGCCTCTTCAGATATGTTTAAAATTTACTAAATTAGTTTTTTCTAAATTTCATTTATAAATTAATTGAAATAGAATTTTACATTCAATACTTATCTAATATAAACTATAGGAGGAGAAAATTTGTGAGCTATATATTACATATTATCTAAAGGGAGATGGAGGTGAGAATTCAAGTTACCATTTTTAAAATAGTTATGTTGCTATTTATACTTAAAAAAATTGGGAGCTCATTGGAGGCAGCATAATTTCTTTCATTTCTTTTTTTTATGTGTGAGGAAGATTGGCCCCAAGCTAATGTCTGTTGCCAATCTTCCTCTTTTTGCTTGAGGAAGATTGTCACTAAACTAACATCTGTGCCAATGTTCCTCTGTTTTACGTAGGATGCTGCCACAGCATGGCTAGATGAGCTGTGCCAGGTCCCTGCCCGGGATCTGAACCCATGAACCCCAGGCCACTGAAGCAGAATGCACCAACTTAACCACTATGCCACTGGGCTGGCCCTCTCTTTCATTTCTTTCTAAGTTTTAATTTTGTAGTTGAAAAGTACAGTATGTACATATGTGTACTCCATAAGAACTAGATCATTACCAATTCTGTTGAAAGAATCTATTGAATTTTATATTTGTCATACATAAAAAGAATTAAAATATTAATTTTAGAATACATGCATATATCTTTGAACAATATATTTAAAGTTTGCGTCTAAGTTTTATAAAATTGTTTTGTAGTTCAAATAGTCTTCTGGGACTTGCTGTTCTCACTCAGCATGTTTTTAAGACTTATATATTGCTGTACATATTTGTCCTCATTCATTATCACCGTTATATCTCATTTAATAAATATAAACAATTCATGCATCTATCTTTTTCTCAATGTGTGGGTATCTGAGTTATTTCCAATAATTTCAGATAGCAAAAATAAGTGTTGCTATGAACTTTCTGTGCATATCTCATTTACATCTTAATGGAATTATTTACAAGAAATTCTGTTCTGCGAAATGATGGTCCCACTTGCATTCTAGGCAGCAATGTTTAAGTATTGCATTATTCAGCATTCTGGCCAATACCTGGCATTGACAAACTTCATTTCTGCATATGTAGTGGGTCTAAAATATTACATTATTATGGTCTGAGTTTCCATTTCCTCACATACCGTTGAAGTTAATAAATAATCACTATTTATGTGATTATGTGATAAAAATAAAATCACCATTTATGTCTTTTGCCTATTCTGTATTGGTTGTAAGTCTTTTTTTCCAATATGTTTATCCAATTGTCTCAGCATCTTTCTTTGCCCAGTCTTTCCATTCTTCAGTGATATCTGATGCAATAATGTATTATCTACCAAGTTTACATACATGGATGGTTATGTTTCTGGGATCTCAAAGCTATTCTCTGGGTCTATTTGTCTATTCCTGAGTCAATATCATACTAAGTTAGTGTCTATAGCTTTATATTAAGGCTTAATATCTAATAAGGAAAGTCTCCTCATTTTTTTATTCATTTTTTTTATGGAGTTACAGCTATGCTTGAGATTTTTCCCTTCCATATACATTTGAAAAGTTGCATGTAAAGTTCTTTTGCAAAACTCTGTAGTAATTTGCAAACTTGAGGTGTTCAATTTATAGGTAAACTTAGAAAATTGACATCCTTATGATGTTATTTTCCTGTGCAGGAGCCTAGTAAAAATGTTCATTACTTTAGGACTTAAAGTTTTTAAATGTGTTTTACAATTTAATCTGTAAAGATTTAAAGATCTTTTGTGATACTTATTCCTGGGCATATTATATTTAAATTTCTTTTTCTAGCTGTATTTACCCCAGTATAAATATAAGTATAGTTTTGTGCAGTGATCTTATATTCAGAAAATTTACTAAATGTTATGAATAGTTCTAATGATGCATTTTTAAATTCTTGGAATTTTTAATGTCAATACTTGTATCATCCCTCAATTATAGTTTTTATTTCTTTAAAGTCCACACAACTTTTATTTCTTTTCCTTAACATATTGTAGTGGCTAGGCACTGCAATGTAATGTTGAATAAGAGGGATGACAGTGTGTTTCCTTGCCTTTTTCCTGGATTAAAGTTGAATGGTTCATAATAAATGTAATTTTTGTAGTTGTAGATTACATTTATTGAGTAAAGATGTTTCAATCTATTAGTTTTGTGAGAATTTTCTTTAAATATCTTTTTAAAAATATATGAATGATTGGGGCTGGCCCCGTGGCCGAGTGGTTAAGTTCGCGCGCTCTGCTGCAGGCGGCCCAGTGTTTTGTTGGTTCGAATCCTGGGCGCGGACATGGCACTGCTCATCAGACCACGCTGAGGCAGCGTCCCACATGCCACAACTAGAAGAACCCACAATGAAGAATACACAACTATGTACCGGGGGGCTTTGGGGAGAAAAAGGAAAAAATAAAATCTTTAAAAAAAAAAATATGAATGATTGTTGAAATTTAGTCAAAATTGTTATTACAGCTATTGAGATAAATATTCATTGTAGATTTCTCATATTAAACAAATCATGCATTCCTGGAATAAATTCAACTTAACTATGATGTGATTAGATTATTTTTTCTAAAAATTACATTTTGCTTTTCCATTTATATTCATAAGTGAGATTGGTCTGTAATTTTCCTTTTATGTTGTTGACCTTAAACAAATAGACAACAAGATATTTCTTCAGCCAAAATGAGTTTATCCGGGAGCAGCAAAGAATTGCAATTCTGAGTCTGCCATCATGGTGATCCACCTGCAGGTCCTGAGCAACAAGGGGAAGAGAAACTGTTTTATAGAGTAAAAGAGGAAGTTGGGAGGGCTGTTGTAAACAAAGAGTCCATTGGAGGAGACTGGAGTTTGAAATGTAGTGGCTTTTCATTGGCTGAATTGTGACAGTCTCTCATTGGCTGAGCTGTTGCTGGGCAAGAAGAGGAAGTCTTTCTTCTTCCTTGCCAGCTCTCCAATTGTCATAGAGCATGAAGGCCCCTCCTGCTGGCCTGCCAGCTCCAATTTAAATGAGGTTTCTGTTTACTAATTTTCATGATGTACAACCCTATTATGGTTTTAATGTCAACTTATTGAATGAGTATTTTTTTCTCTCTGTTTTCTTGAACAGTATGTATAAGACTTAAATAACCCATTCTTGAAACTTAGGAAGAAATCATCTGTAAAAACATTTGTGTTTAATATTTTCTCT
Organism: Equus quagga; assembly: GCF_021613505.1. Classification (NCBI taxonomy): domain Eukaryota; kingdom Metazoa; phylum Chordata; class Mammalia; order Perissodactyla; family Equidae; genus Equus; species Equus quagga. The sequence continues at coordinate 28,293,649 of NC_060267.1, read as the reverse complement.
GTGGATTTTTATTTGGTTTGATTTATTGTCTTTAATTGTTGCAGACTATTTGTTTTCCTATTTCTTCTTGAGATAGTTTTGGAAACGTATTTGTTAAAGAATGCATCCATTTAATCTGAGATTTCAAATATATCGGCATGAATCTGGTCTTAGTATTTTTTGTTCTGTTTTCAAAATTTGCCACATTTTTTTATTTCTAAGACTTTATATTTGTACATTTTCTATTTTTTCTGGATTTGTTTCACTATACTTTTATTTTATTAGCATTTTGCAAGAGTGAACTTTTAGATGAGTTGATGTTATCTTTTGAATGTTTTGCTATTTCAGTAGTGTTTAGTCTTAACCATATCACCTTCCTCATCGTAGTTTCTTTAGATATATTCTATAGTCAAGTTACTCACTTTTTCAGTTAGGTAGCAGCTCATTACTTTTCAACTGTTCTAATATAAGCATTAAAGGCTGTGTGTTCCCCTGTGAGTACTTCCTTAACTTCCTCCTACTAGCTTAGAGATGCGATTTAATTGTTTAACATGGCTGAATGTTGTAATTTTAGGTTCTCAGGTTCAGGGCCCAATATTGGAATCAATATTAGTCTTATCCTAGTTTTTAAATGATATTTGCCCTTCAATTTCAATTTAATGTTCACTCTGTTCTTCCCATTCTGATTGTAGAATTTCCTTAAACTGGATATTTTTTTCGTTGTTCTCTTTTATTCAGAAATGCCTTAAAACCACTGTACATTTTATTGATGATTTAGTTATATGGCGTAATTAAATAGTAACAGAATGAGCCTTTGAAAGATCTTTTTGGCCCTCTGCTAAAAAGTTCTTAGTGGCAGTGACTTTTTCCATGTTTTATTTTTAACGCAATAGGGATAAGATAGAAGCACAGATCAGAATGTGATTAACCTACCTGGCAAGGGGGGGAAGTGTCACAGATTTTAAATTTGAGTTGACTTGGAAGCTTGAGTATAGGGTTTTTCCCAAAGGACTCTGGAAAAATACATATTCTATGCAGAAAGAACAATTGGAGGTATGGCACAGCACACAGAGGACACAGTGGGAGAAAGAAAGTGAGTACTGTGGAGAGCTGTAGAGTTTGGGTCTGAAAATTACTAAATTTAATGCAATCTTGAAGCACTTTGAATGGCTGGTGAGAACTTTGGACATTATTCTATAGGCATTGGGAGTATATAGAAAAATAAAATAGATATAGTATAACATTTATTTTATATTTTAGATATATTAATCTGGCAGCTATGAATTAAGTTCAAAGAATAGACAATAGCAGTAGATAAAATAAGAGGTGGCATTTATAGTAAATGTCTGGGAAGTGTTAAGACTGTAATAAAAGAACTATAGTTTAGGAAAAGGTAATTTTGTACATACACACATACACATATATGCATATACATGTACATATATATCATATTACAAAGAGAAGCTACAAAAATTGTTGAACAAATACATTGGAAGGTAGAAGATAGACCTGACATGGCTCTCAGAATTTTAGGTCCTGTAGATTGGTAGGAATGGTGGAGCCCTTAACAGAGGTAGGGAACTCTGGAGAAGAAGCAGATTGGAGGGGGGTAATTTTTATTTTGAGAATGTTGTTTATAATGCATGTAAAGGTCTACCTATTTTTTTTTACTCCAGAGAAGGAGTCACCCTGAGCTAACATCTGTTCCCAATCTTCCTCTTTTTTTTTTCTCTTGTCCCCAAAACCCCTGCACAAGGCTGTGTATCACAGTTGTAAGTCCTCCTAGTTCTCTATGTGAGCCGCCACCACAACATGGCAACTGACAGTCGGGTGATGTGGTTCCACAACTGGGAAATGAAACTGGGCCTTGGGGGTAAGAACGTGGAACTTTGACCACTGGGCAATCAGGGCTGGCTCTGTAAATGTCTATCTAGAGATGCCCACTGAGTGTTTGGGAATGTGGATCTGTAGCTCAAAAGAAAATTCTAAGATGGAGAAAAGAAAAGAGAACTGGAGCTACAGATTTGAAAGTAATTGGTATATAGATGAAATGTGAAGCCATGAGCTGGCTTGTGTAGATCTTAGGCAGAAAAGAACTTGAACAGATGCTTGGGAACACTAGTATTTAGAGACCGGAAGAGGCTGAAAAAGAGTGGATGGAAATAAGGGCAAAGTTAGAAGAAAATAGTGTCATGGAAGATAAGGAAATAAAATTTCAGAAGAAGACATGACCAAAAATATTCGATATTGAAGAGAGCTGAAATAGTCTATGTGATGAAGAGAGGCTGTTATAAACAGCAGTTGGAAATCAGGATGCCAGGGGTGACAAGATGAATAATTTCAGTGGCATGATGAGAGTAGAAACCACATGGGTACTAAGATTCCGATATGAATGAGAACTTAAAAATCCAAACAGAATATAGGTGTATCTTTCAAAAAATATTGTGGAACTGAATGGAGAAAGATGGGGCCAGAGCTGGAGAAGGAAAGAGAATCAAGGGAAAGGTATTTAAGGACTATGAAGACTTGAACCTTTTGGAGGTGGAATTTAAGAAATTATAATTAGAAAGATTAAAGATGCAGAAAAAAATGGCATTTGATGAAAGAAAACCCTTGAGGGAGAGGTCAGGAATAGAGTCAGGAATACAGGAAGACAGTCACCTTAGCAAGCAGTAAGACTATTTGGAAGTGTCAAGGTGGGCTGGGAAGTTGGGGGAGTATTATGGTATTTATTTCCTCAGGTAAGCATGGAGTGAAATCATGTGCTGAAAATGAAGAGGGTTGGAGTGGGCTGGAGTTTGGTGGCATGGGAAGGTGATAGGTGACTAGGACAGAATAGGAAGGAAGCTGGTGATAAATAAAAAGATTAGAGAGGAATTTTGAGATCAGCTGCTCATCGCTGTTGGCAGAAAATTGCTGAGTAAATCTCAGTTTTTGGATTCATTTTTGTTTGTTTGCAAGTGAAGTGAATTTAGACACTTACTCCTAATTTTTCTTCTTGATTGCATAAAACGAAAACATGATAATTTTCAAAGATTGAAAACAAATTGATTTTCCAGTAGACATAACAGACATTACAGCTTAATTATGCTAGAGAAGAGTAATATTCTAACGATAATAAATTTCAGTTTCTGCCTCTAAAATTTATTGTTCAAGTCAATTTAAATGAAAACATGTAAATATATTTAAACATATCTTGATTAATACCTGGAGAAAATTAAACCTTGAAAAGAATCTACAGAATTATAACTTCTTACTTTAACAACATCTACTATTTGAATGTAGTTTCTTGCATTTTAACTAAAAATAATATTAGATATGCAAAAGATAAGAGCTCCGGTCAACAACTATTTATTGAAAGCTTAATAAATGTTCACCTCAATGGGACCTTACAGTGGAATAGGAAAATGGATACATATTAATGATGATAATGTCAATAATAATAGTCAATTTGAGGCTTCATCTCAATCTTTTTAACTCCATGAAGTGGATATTATTTTTGTTCCCAAAGTACAAATGAGGGCCCTGAAGCTTTACAGAGGTTAAGTGCATGATTTACTTGAGGTTCCAGCTGAAGCTAAGAGAAGAATTTAGGCCTTGGGATGTGGGAGTTTCGGCCCTTGATCAGCCTTATGTCTTCTCTGTGTGTAGATATGGTAGCCCAGAGAAAAAGGCATTTAGCCCAGCATGTGGGGTGGGGAAGGGCCCCCTAAAGTAATCAATTCATGAATAGTATCTAGAAAGAGTATTCTTTAGCTGGATAAATATGGCAAAGGGAAGGAGTTGTTGCATAAAAGCATAAAGACAAGAAAATATGCCTTAGTTTCCAAAAGGAGTGAGGCAGGGAGTGAAGGAAATTAGTCTGAGGGAGACCAGGTCATAGCTTCGAATGTCATCCTAATGACCTTGGGTATCATGGACATGGTGGAGAATCTTTGAGGTAATTTAGGCAGAGATATGACATGATCGGGTTTGTATTTCATACTTCTCTGGAAACAGAAGTTCTAAACCATAGAATCAAGGAAAAATATATACAACCATTTAAAAAAAGTTTTGGTTTAAATATTTGTCCTGAAAGTAAAAATTTAGCAATTTGGACCTTTAATTATTCTAGTTCTAACTCAAATGTTACGATTTTCTCCAACTTTGGTTGATCACTGAAATACAATTAGTCACCCCAGGATCATTTTGGCATTGGTTGGTAATATGAATCATCTCTTGTTTTCAAGGTGAAGGGAATTATTTTACTCTTTTTGTTTGTTTTAGGGAAAAATGAAAGCAAATTTGGCAAGGAGCTTCATAAAACTCTTATTTGGTTATAAGTTAATAAATTGTAATAAAAATGCAACACTGCATAACTACTCAAATTTTCACATCATTTTTTTTATTACTTGGGTCTCAGCAAAACATGGAGAAGAAGAGAATTTGAACTTTGCTCTGAACTGACTTGTACTGTGGGCCTTCTTGCTATGTCGGCGCTCACAGAGCCCTTAGTAGAGAAACAGTAGGTCTTGTCGTCCATTTTGACAGTATTCCTTGCTGCACGTCTCTTCTTCCTTCGCAGCTCCTGCTTCTTTGTTGATTGTGTTTGGTACTGCTTTTCCCCCTTCACATTCCTCCTTTACCTCTACCCTCCCTTCTTTCTCCGAACAATTCTAGTGTTGTTCTTTCATCCAATTAAGCTTTAAAGCTTTAAAACAAATGCCACTGACAAAAATATATTTAATAGGTAAAAATAAATACTTCCAGCCCTATAAGTGTGCTAAGTATTTTTAAAAAACTGAATTCTGAAAAAAAAACTATGTAATTATATATTATACCTTGCATCCTCTAAAACTTGGTAATTTATTCTTTTCTTTCACAGAAAATAGCTTTATGCAAAACAATAATTCTCTAAACTACAGGACAGGTTTCTAGTAAAAACACGTAATTCTCTAAAGTATAGAACAAGTTTCTAATAAAAACACATAATTGACTCATTTACTCAAACGACTTGTGCTGTCTTAGACACTGTTCTAGTCCCTGGATACTTGGTACAAGATGAATAAGGACTATGTTTTCTGAAATCCTGCATTCTAGTGTGGATTGGGAAGTGGGATAAACAAATTAATAAATCTGAAAATACTAGCAAGGTAGTGATGACTTATAGTATATAAGTATCTAGTATATAAATACAGTATATAAGTAATATAGTATCATATATTACCAAGTAAACATGACACTTTCACAGAGGACTGCAGTGAGTACCGTTAGTGTCACCAACCATTTCTTCAGTTATCCCTCCATCCCAACACATACTTGCTTCCAGCACAAATTTAGGAGCTTCCCAAACACAGTCCCACTGATGGCTTATGGGTATCTTGGACCATTATATCCACATAAAATAGTCAGATGTGGACCATCGAAAGTGTGCATCTTGCTTGATGGACAGCAACTGAGGTCTGTTGGAGATGACGTAAGACTCCTCTAGCTTTTCTAGCTCTGAAACTGGCAGAGATCATGCTGATGGTTAATGAATGTGTCAGACTTAATATGTACTAAACAGAGTTCTTGCTATTCCTTCCAAATTTTCCCTTTCTACAGCCTCCCCAATCCCAATTAATGGAAATGCTGTCTTTCAGGCCAGAAATCACGAATTTATCTTGACTCCTCTATTTTACATTCATTCACATCAGGAAATTCAGCTCTACTTTGAAATATATCCAGACTTTGATGGCTTCTTACCATCCTCATCCAAGTCATTCTCAATTCTTGCTTTGGTTTTATAATTGGCTTCTAACTGGTTTCTCTGCTTCCATTCCTCCCCCATTTCCATCTCCCATCAGTAGAACAGCCTGAGAGATCCTATTAAAACATGAGTCGTATCATATCACTCTTCTGTTCAAGGCTCCGTAATTGCTATTCATCTAACTCAGAGTAAAAGCCAGGTCATCTCTTCGCCTTGCAAAGCTTTTCATAATCTCTCACACAATCTTAGCCGGTTACATCTTTGACGTCTTCTCCTGTTCTTGTGCTCCCAAAACAAATGTGCCTCTAACAGGTCAAGCACCTCTCCTCTGTGCCCTCAGGCTGGAATGCTCTTTTCTCAGATATCCACGTTACCCTGTCCCTCAATTCCTTCCTGTCTTTATAGCATATCACATTTCAGTGAGGTCTTCCTTAACCAATCTAAAATGTCAGTGCCCATCACTTTCTCTGTTTTATATTTTTTGTTTGGTGATCATCATTATCGAGCATGGATATATTTTCCTAATTTACCTTGTTTCTTGTCTTTTTCTCTACGACATATGCTCCATAATAGATGTATCTTTCCTAGTTTGTTTCTTTTAATCACTGTTGCCTAGAACAGTGCCTGGCACATAGTAGACATTCAATAAGTAATAAATGCAGTTTTAGAATAGGTCCTGGTTGCAGAAGGTGGATAGAGACTATGTGACTTTCATGTGTGTAATATAGCAAAAGAAGAAAAACAAAACAGATAATTTTCCTTATTAAACAGACTGAATGACCACATATGGTTTAATTAAAACATTTGGGTGCTTAATAAATCTCATTCTGATGGAAAAACAACTTTCAGAAAGATCTTTGTTGCCTTAAATAGATGGCCTGATTTAGAGTTGTCAGAGATCATTTCCGACTTCATAAAAATTGAACTTTAATACCCACCAATTGTTCCTATTTTTCACTCTTCATCATATTTGACTTACTTTGCACAGTGATTTTAGTTCTTACTTATTTTTCCCTCTCTTGGGCACACTGTTCCCTTAGAACCTCAAATCATATTTGGCCCTGGCATTGGCACCAGCTCTCTTTCTTGGCCTCCTCTGGTCATCCCACCAATAGTGGCTCTGAATAAATAGCTTGCCTGCACAGCCTGAACCCTGGTACCACATCAGAACATGGCTCATGCTTGGAAACACTTCAGTATTTGTCCATCCACACATCTTAGATCAGGAAATCAAAGAATTCTTTTAAAGTATACTCTAATATGTAGGTAGACTGCATTTGTAGAAAATAGAAAATTTGTGTGTGTTACACACTGAAGTTTCTGAGAAGGAACCAGTATTTTTGTCTTTTTACTTTCACACACAGAAATAAAAGGTCAAGTCAACAAACATAGTTCCACTGTTTGCTGATCTCATGAATTTTGATAGATGTGAGAATTCTGAAGCTCCTGCTGTCTTCCATTGCCAAGGGCCTTCCTACTGTGCTACATGAATTTCCTGTCCTATGCCAGAGCACCAATTACCTTTCTCTCACCATGGCTCTGACTCACAGTCTTCTTTGCCACTAAAAATAACACTTCAGATGAGGCAATGAAATGACAGTCTTGACATATGTGAAGAAGGGTATATTTATTCCCCAAATTCTTATGAATGAATTTTTGACATGGAAAACTTTAACCATCATTCTTATCAGTAGACATTGTACCTTGACTATATTTATATATTGAAATACAAAGAAATTTGCTTATAACAATGACAGAAGTTCTAAAGAACAACGATGGTGCCAGGAGAGAGGAAAAGAAGTGGCTGATAAAAAGTTCTTCCCTAAAAGAAATACAAATAACATACTTTGGATTTTCCAGTATTTTTCCACATGCCTTTTTAGTTCAAATAAATATTTTTCTCTATACTTGATTATTACCCATTAAGAGAAAGTAAACTAAATTTTTAAAAAGGGCCTAACATTTTGCAATTCTAAGGACTATGGAGCTATTACACTTCTATATGTCTGATGAGATTTGCTGCTGAATTTTACAAGTGAGCCATAGGGTGACCGTATAATTTATCATCCTAACTGACACGCTCTTGAAAGTGAAAAGGTTGCTATTAATCAGTAAGCTGGGGCAACAGGCAGAAATTGGGACTATCCTGGGGAAATCAGGGCATATGATTGTCCTGGCATTTCACGAGACCTTTCAGCAATAAGAAGCAAGACAGGTTGTGTTTACCGAGAGCTTAACAAAATGCTTTTAAAGAATACGTGTTACAATTAAGATTTGGGGTCTTAAAAGAGACATAATTTTAAAAATTATATCCCATAAAACTCCTGCTAAAGATACATATCAGTGGTATCAGTACCACCTGTAAAAAGCTCTATCACATGTAATGAACTCTTTTAGAAATTTGTACTGATAAAATATTTCTTTCTTCTAAATTTCATGTTTCCTTTCATTATGTAATGAGAATAAAACTATTTTATTTTTGTTGTGATTTTAAGTGTCAGAAAAACAGAGGTAAATTTTAGATTCAGTAATCCAATCTCGTCATGTTTTCTCTATTGTTTTCTTTCTAGTTTATTCAGTTAAAATGATATCTTTTAGAGTGAGTAGCCTCGGCTTCACTTTGGAAATCAGCAGGGCATAAATTATACGTATGTGGTAAAATTTGGGTAGTTTCTATGCAGTCAATATGCTGGGGTAAAGTTTAGGACTCTTACAGGACATATAAAACAAAAAAATTCTGATGTCAAGTTCTGGTTGATAAGTCTGCCCACCATATCTCAATCTGCTTAACATAAAGGAAAATGCCAAGTTTCCACAAAATTGTGTGCAGGCCAATGGGTAGATATGTGAAGGTAGAAGCTGGTAAATAAACAGATGGCTACACACGCAGACACACACATACACAGACACACACACGTACAATCTCCTTTCAGTTTTAGAGAGTTTTCTGAAAGTAAATCTTAAATTCTATTTATATCAAGTAATATACGGCAACATTGTTAAGTTCACCCATCTTGGGACAGCCCTAGCAGAAATATCAAATCACACACCTGGGTTAAATTAGCTTTCTTCCCTTCTCCTCGTCTGCTTCCACTCTCTTTTCCCTCCTTGGCATCCTTGACACACAATTTCTTTTAGCTGCTTGATCGCCACATAAATTGCTGCCCTGGATTTGCAGTTTTAAGGGCCTGTCTGCCCCATTTTAATTCTTACCATGTCTCAAATCACTTTAGTTGCTTTGCTCAGTCTATCTCTCTCCAATTATCATTCTCATTCCCACTCCTCACAAATGACCAAAAATATTGTTTCTATCTGATCTCCCTTAGTCTGTTTGTCTCTCCTAAAATACTAACAAAATATTGACTGAATTAGACCATTACATTGGCTAATGAGAAGGCTAGGCTTACCATGTATTATGATTTTTCTTTGCAACATCTTTATTTTAATAGATGTTTATAATTTTCTACAGAAAGGGCTACAGTTTTTTATTATTATTTATTAGAAGAGTTGGATACATTTTATTCATTATAATTAGTGGTTTTTAAGCAGTTTTATTGAGGTTTAAGTGACATATAAAAAACTGCCCATATTTAAGCATTCAATTTTATATTTTAACATATGTCACAGCTGTGAAATTATCGCAATCAACATGTGAACATAATGAACATATTCTGTTACCCCCAAAAGTTCTTTCATATTCCCCTCTAATTCCCCCCACCATTCATCCTTTCACCCCAACCCCAGGCAAACATGAGTCTGCTTTGGTCACTATGGATTAGTTTGCATTTTATAGAATTTGGGTTTTTTTTGAGGAAAATTAGCCCTGAGCTAACTGCTGCCAATCCTCCGCTTTTTTGCTGGGGAAGACTGGCCCTCAGCTAACATTCATGCCCGTCTTCCTCTACTTTATATGCGAGATGCCTACCACAGCTTGGCACACCAAGCAGCGCCACATCTGCACCTAGGATCCCAACCGGTGAACCCCGGGCCACCGAAGCGGAATGTGTGAATTTAACTGCTGCGCCACTGGGCCAGCCCTGCATTTTATAGAATTTTATCTATATGGAATCATACAATATATATTCTGATTGTCTGGCTTCTTTCACTCAGTATAATTATTTAGAAATTCATCCACGTTATTGTGTGTATCGATAGTTTGTTCCTTTTTTTGCTGAATAATATTCCATCATATGAATGACTACTTATTTGTGTCCCCCTTCCCCCAAATTCATATGTTGAAACACTACCCTCCCCCCTTATGTGATGGCATTAGGAGGTGGGGACTCTAGGAGGTTCTCAGGATTAGATGAGATCATGAGGGCAGCACACTCATGCATGAGATTAGTGCCCTCGCAAGAGACAGGAGAGAACTTGCCTCCCTGTCCTCTTTCCACCACATGAGGACACAATGAGAAGATGGCAGTCTGCAACCCAGAAGAGGCCCTTTATGGAACTTGACCATGCTGGCACCCTCATCTCAGACTTCCGGTCTCCAGTCTATGAGCCACCCACTCTATGATACTTTGTTATAGCAGCCTGAACTGAGTCAGATAATGAGAGTACCAACATTTGTTGATCCTTTCTTCTTTTGATGGATATTTGAGTAAGTATTTGTGTGTGTAAATGCTTTCCTCTCATTCCTCTTAGGTTAATATCGAGGAGTGAAAGAATGTGTTTAAATTTTAAGAAAATGACAATTTGTTTTCTAAATTTTCAATGCCATTTTACATTCTCACCAGCAGTGAATGAGTTTACCACTTGCTCCACATCCTTGCCAAGATGTGGTCTAGTCAGTCTTTTTCCATTTTAGCCATTCTGATAGGTGTACAGTGGCATCTCATTGTGGTCTGAACTTCCATTGCTCTAGTGACTAATCACGTTGAGCGTTTCGTATGTGTCTGTTGACTGTTTGCATGTCTTCTTTGGTAAAGTCTCAGTTCAAATCAATTGACTTTTTTAAATTGGGTTGTTTGCTTTCTTGTTATTGCATTTTGAGTGTTTTTTATATATACTAGATACAAGTTCTTTGTCACTATGACTTACGAATATCTTCTCTGAGTTTTTGGCTTTTATTTCCATTCTCTTAACTCTGTCTTTTGAAGATTAAAGTGCTTTGTTTTGATGAGGTACAATTCATCAATTCTTGTGTAGTTTAGCTTTGTTGTCCTATCTAAAAAATCTTTTACTAATACAAGGACACAAAGATTCCTTGTCTATTTTCTTCTAGAAGTTTCATAGCTTTAGATTTTACATTTAGGTCTATGCTCCATTTTTATTAACTTTTTAAATAAAGTGTTTCATATGGTTAAAGGTTCATTTTTTGCATATAAAAATTTATTTGTTCTAGCATTGTTTGTTGAAAAGACTATCCTTTCATCATTGAATTGTCTTTGTACTTGGGTCAAAATCAGTTGATCATATATATTGTACTTGAGGGTATATTTCTAGACTCTTTATTCTGTTCCAGTTATCTATTTCTCTACAATCACACCAATGCTACTCCATCCATATTACTGAAATTTTATAATAATTCCTGAAATTAGGTAGTGCAAGTTTTTCAAAATTATATCTTTTTTCAAAGTTTTTTTTTAGCTATTCTAGGTTCTTTGTATTATCATACACATGGTAAAATCAGTAGGTCAATTAACAAAAATATAAGCCCACTGGATTTCCATTTAGATTACACTGAATCTGCAGAAAAATTGGGGGATAAATGACCATCTTAATGATATTGAGTCCTCTGATCTATGAATGTGATATATCGCTCCGTTTATTGAGCTTTGTTTAATTTCTTTCAACAATGGTTTGTAGTTTTCAGTGGATAGGTCTCCCACATTTGTCATCAAATTTATCACTAAATATTTCATATATTTTATGATATTGGGAATATTTTTTCACTAGTTTCAAATTAATTCTTCATTGCAGGTACATGGAAATACCCCTTTTTTCCCTACTATGTTGATCTGCAAACTTGCTAAACTCACCTTTTAGTCTTAGTAGCTTTGTGTAGATTCTGAAAGATTTTCTACCTAGATAATAATATCTGGAAAAAATAAAGATGGTTTTATTCCTTACTTTCCTATCTTGATGTCTTTTATTTCATTTTATTGCCTTATTCCACTGGCCAGAGTCTCCAGTATAATGGTAAATAAAAGTGGTGAGATCAGTCATCCTTGCTTTGCTCCTAAACATAGAGGGAAAGCAGGTGGTTTTTCCTCATAAAATATGATGTTAGCTGTAGATTTTCGTAGATGCCCTTTCTCTGGTATAGGAAGTTTTCTTTTATTTCCAATTTACTGAGAGTTTTTGTCAGAAGTGGAGTTCAGATTTTTGCAAATGAAGTTTGGATCTGGCAGTTATGGAGTTTGGACTCTTCATTTATTTATATGTTCTTTTTTTCTTTTTAGTCTGTTAATATGGTGAATAATGTAAATTAATTTGAATGTTAAGTCAACATTGCATTTCTGAAATATACTCCAATTAGTCATAGTCATAGTGTCTCTCTATATATTATATAATTTAGATTTGATATTCTAAAATATATTGATTAAAAAAGTTAAAAATAAATTCAGAAAAAATATTGACTTTTTAAACTCTCATCCTTCTTCTCTACCCATCCCCCACAAACGGGATTTTTTTTTTTTTTATCATGTCGTAATATAGAAGAGATGAATGACAAGGAAGAAATAATCTGATTTGTTTGTTTTGGGGGTCAAGTTTTTGTTTGTTTGCATGCTTTAAGCATACCCTTCTTCTGTTCTGAGCCAGTGCTTGTCTAATATGCTAACTAGTTCAAATATAGTTTACGATCTGTTGCTATATGTTGAAGAGTCGAGAAACTGTATTTCTTTTTAGTATGTCCTATCTCAAAAGAGTAATAAAATAAAATTTAAAGAACCTTTCAATACAAATAACCTTGAATGATGAATATTCAAAATAAGAATTTAAAGTCAGACAGACTCTGTTTTATGGAATGCTACAATACCTGATGTCAAATCTCAAGCAGCATGATGGGAACAATTTAAACATGTAACTCATGCCAACATTTAAAAGTTTCATCATGACATATGATTTGAAGTGTCAACTTGAACCAGATAGTGCCTTATAGTTCAAAGACCTGAGATTCCATGAGTTATCAGAGAAAGGAGCAGCTAAACTCTTGTGTTACTGTAACAGGAACTCTAGTGTCCCTCCACATGGCAAAGATGGTTATTAGATAATGATTAATAACGAATTGTCCAATTGCATCATAATTTTCAGGATTTTCTTTTTCTTCCTTTTTTTTTTTGAGAAAGATTAGCCCTGAGCCAACATCTGCTGCCGATCCTCCTCTTTTTGCTGAGGAAGACTGGCCCTGAGCTAACATCTGTGCCCATCTTCCTCTGCTTTATATGTGGGACACCTACCACAGCATGGCTTGACAAGCAGTGCCATGTCCACACCCGGGATCCAAACCTGCAAACCCTGGGCTGCTGAAGTGGAACGTGCAACTTAACCGCTGTACCACTGGGCTGGCCCACACTTTTAGGATTTTCTTTTCATGTGTAAATTTCCATGGACTTCTGTTCAAAGTAGGCCTGTATTCACTGGCCTTTTGCGTTGTGACTTTATATAGTCAGAATCAATACTGCGTTAGTAGGGAAACAGATTGTTACCTAATAGATGGTCCAGCCTTAATGTCTATGATTATTTAATTTCCTTGATTTCATTTTCCTTAATTTAATTTTTGTGCTCTTTCACATTCAAACATGGAATACTGCATGAAACACCAACCAGAGCCCAAAGTGATGCCAAGTGAAATTCATCAGACAAAGCCACGTGAGACACTAGAGTGGTGCACACTTCACAAGGGCATTCCCCTCAGAAATCTAAGACACAAAGATGTCTTTGTCTCCTAGAAATGGAGAATAAAGCATAAAATGAGACTATAAGGGATTTTCTTTGCTTGTTTTTCAAGTCACAGAATGAAAATAACAAAAGATTAAAAATGTGAGTAGCTTGTATTTTTGGAAAATTCTCTCTTTTGGCCCACTTTCTGCACCAATACTGGATGCATTTCCTTTGGCAATTTCATGTTTAGTACCAAGTACAGATGTTTGAGCCGCTGCAGTACCCAAAACAAAAAATCTCTAAGAGTAGTCTGGAATGACCATCCCTTGGCTTATCGTATTAATTTTAAGCCATCATATTGGTCATATAGTTACATAATTGGCCCATATTAGGAGCAAGATTTAGGCAGTTTAGATTATCTTTAATATTTGTTGAGAAATAATTTAATCAATACTCACCAAACATAATAATACTTTAGATATAAAGTGCTATAATAAGTGGTGTTTAGATTATAAACCACTGGGGCTTTCAATAAACATTTGAATATATTTTTATATCATTTAGTAAGTACTATTTATATTTCTTTTTTTTTTTTTTTGAGGAAGATTAGCCCTGAGCTAACATCTGCCAATCCTCCTCTTTTTTTTGCTGAGGAAGACTGGCCCTGAGCTAACATCCGTGCCCATCTTCCTCTACTTTATATGTGGGATGCCTACCACAACATGGCTTGCCAAGCAATGCCATGTCCACACCCGAGATCCGAACCAACGAACCCCGGGCTGCCAAAGCGGAACGTGCGCACTTAACTGCTGTGCCACTGGGCCAGCCCCACTATTTGTATTTCTTATGCATTTTATGCATTATTGTAGAAAATCTAGTTTCTCTCTAATGGAAAAGTGGTATTTAGAAATAATAAAGAAGGATGCATTCAATTGCATAACATGAGAATAGTCTAGTTTGTTTACTATCTTGAATGAAAGAGAAATGTGTTCATGTCTGCCACGGAGATTATTTCCTGAAGAAGATGAGAACTCTGAATTTTTTACTGCGTTATTTTGTACATTTGGATATTTCAGATATGGAGAATAAGTCAGAGCCTAACATAATAAAATCATTAACAATAACATAGAAAGCATCGCTTGTTAAATTGCTCTTTCATTTTCAACCTTGTCTTGTTCTTTCCCCTCCCAAAATTATTTAAGACACAGAAAAGAATCATCTTAAAGGACAGATACCACAGCAGACAAAAGAATTGTTCTGTATTCAAATTGCATTTTTGCTACTTACTAAGAGTGTGACCCTGGGGAAGACAGTTTCTTTATTTAAGCCAGTTTTCTCATTAGGAAAGTGGGTTGATGACAGTATCCATCTTTCAGGTTTGTTATGTGCTATAGACCATCTCTGTGTCCCTCCCAAATCTCCTATGCTGAAACCTAATCCCCAGAGTGATGGGATTTGGATATGGGGCCTTTGGAGGGTGGTTAGGTCACGAGAGTAGCTCTCTTAGAATAGCGTTTAGTGCTCTTGTAAAAGAGACCCAGAGAACTCCCTGGCCCCCTTTCACTATATGAGTACACAGCAAAGACCATCTGTGAGCTAGGAAATGGGCTCTCACCAGACACTGAATCTGATGGTGCCTTGGTCTTGGACTTTTCAGGCTCAGAATAGTGAAAAATAAATTTTTGTTGTTTATAAGCAACCTATTATGGAATTTTATCATAGTAGCCTGAAAAGACTAAGACATTATGGGAATGAAATATTTTATATAAAGCATTTAGCGTGGTTACTTGTATATAATAGGGACTCTAAAGATTCAAGCTGTTATGCAGATGCTTTGTATAAAAATGTAGTAAACGAAGATGTAAATGAGAAATTTAGGAATGGAAAAAAAAGAGGAAGCAAAATACCAGTCCTAAGAGATAACAAAGTTGCTGTGTCTCAGAATAAAAATTAACTCTGAGATTCCTGACAACTCAGACAAAGAGGAACCAAGATGCATTATAACCATACAAAAGATGGAAACATGCCTATTTATCAGAAAGAGCATAATTATTTTTGATATCATATTCTAAAAAAATTTTTACGTAAGATTTTATATTATAGACATTGAGTGGCATAATGGGCAGTTTTACGATGAATGTAGAAGTAGATTTCATAAGATTTTTCTTGAGGGATAATTTCATTAAAGTTGAAGACATGACAGAAAAAGGGATGTTGTGAACTAGGCCATTACGTTTCAAGTACAAAGACTAACTCAATCTAGAGTTTGCTATATCTAAGAAGGCTATCTGCTGGGGTTCCCAAAAGGATGCTCTCAAATCTGACTGGTCATTAGCATAACCTGGGGAACATTAACAAGAAGAGATTCCCAGGCCCAACGCAGAGAAATTCTCATTTTGTAGATGGTGAGTGAGGCTCAGGAATCTGTTTTTGTAAAAGCTTGCCAGATGGAGCTGAGAGCCAATTCATTTTGGAACTACAGCTTTCCTAAATTTTATTCCTAAATATTATTTCTTTTAGCTAGTCTTTTGTTAGGCATTACAAAGCAGAAATGAGAGCTTAGTTTCTGGTTGTTTACCTCCTATATTGCTGATTTAGGAAATGCTGTTAGATTGTGGGAACCACATGACCACGGGCAGTGTTGATTCTCCAACATGACTGCTGAGCAGCCTTGCATGTGTTTTCTGATGGATTTCATTTGCATATGGCAGTGTGTATCCTTGGTGATGTAGACAAAAAACAAGATTCTTTTCACAAAGGAGCTCTTGACTTGCTCCAAATCTGGACAAGTGATTGATTGCAACCTCAAAATTATACCCCTCAGAATACGTCAGATTTTGTGATGCCTTAGAAAAATAATCAGGGAAGGTGCTGCATGCACGTAACCCACCATCACCATGAAGATACAAACCTCACTAATGTCCCTGTGGAGTGTCTGATTCTACTCTGCACAGCCTCCAGAGGAGCCTGCCACCATGAATTAGATGCTAAATATAGTTAGGCAAAGGAGTTAACTGGGTTAACTTAAGCAGTTAGGAAAAATTAAGTTTTTACCATGCGTGAGGGAGGGTTAGTTAGGTAATGTGTTTTTTTTGTGAAATGCTGTAGTATTACAGGAATTTATGGCTCATTGAAGGAATCGGTACTTCACAGGAGTACTTTGAAGGAGTTAGTAGAGAGAGCCTAAAGGAAGACCCATTGTCTCTGATCTGTAGTGGTAACAAAGGAAAAATTGTAGAGTAGGTGAGTGGAATTAAGTTTGATTTTTCATTGGAAAAATTAGGGCCAGTAAATTGTTTGTTTACTTGCACATCTCAAAATATAAGTTCACAGATTGTATTAACACTGTTTTATAAAAAAGAAAAAATGGTGCACCATACTCTTCTTGTAGCTGAGTCAAATGTTAATTCTTTATCATGTTTCCTATGCCACTTGACTGTCAGAGACTACTACCTTGTTTTGTACTTAAAACATGTTTGACTCCAAAAGTTGAAAACTGGAAAGAAAGTTCAGGAGAAACATTACATTTTATTGAAATTCAATTTTCCTCTTAGATGTCCTATTTAAAGCATCCCTCAGAAGACAGCAGCTTTACTTGTCAGGATGCCTAGTTTATTCTCAGGATTGCATCATTTTGTATCTGAAAGGGCATGGTTTTTTGGAAAACATGGTGAAATGGAAAGAACATGGAGTTTGAAGTCAGATTGAACTGGACTGAAAACCCCATTCTGACACTTCACAGGTGTGTAGCATTTCCCAAATTACTATATCTCTCAGTCCCTTATCTGAAAACCTGAGGAAAAGAACACACACCCTTGTGGTGCTGTGAACACTAAATAAAATAATGTATGTAAGCTGCCTAGAATATTGTGAATGATTAATAGTTTCATTTCCTCAGGTAATGCTCCCTTTCATGGAAAATTTTCAGAAGGATAGGAAAGAGGGAATTTTGATCCAAACAATATTAAAATTTGATCTAGTGCTTATCTAAATTCTACATCATTTTCTCCCATTTATAACATGTGTGATTTTCACAGCCATTTTCCAATACTACAGGCAAGATCTTCTGATTAAACAATATAAAACATTCTACTAAAACTAATTTATTTTTTGAAAACCCAATTTATTGAAGTTACTTATGCAGGTTGCATGTCTGGAACCCTACAATGTTTAAAACTCCTTATCTCTTCACTTCTGGAGATATAGATGTAAGTTTTCTGTCCTTGTCTTTACCTATACACTTGACCCTAGGACCAAGGAGCAAGGTCATGTCTACTTTGCTATAGCTCTTAAGTGGTCACATGACTGACCAATGAAAACTCCTAACACACTTCAGTCATGATCCTAGACTTGAGAAGACATCAACAGGCATTACTAAAATTATTTATTTTAATTAATTTAATAATAATTATTATGAATATAAAAGTTAAAGTGCATTATTTATTATAACAGAAAAAAAAGACATTGGGCTTTAAGTTAAAGTAAGACCAGAGTATTAGTACCAGTTCTACTTAAAAACAGGCTGTGACTCAGAATTTAGAATTAGAAATGACATTAAAATTATCTCAACTAACTTTACAGTTATAGGCACCTCGTCTGATTTTATAGCTGGGAAGCGATAAAGAATTCTTTGTAAGTGAAATGAAATGGATGATATATGGCATTCCAGGATTTTATCAGCCGAAGGAGAGTCACATATAGAAATGGCAACAGCACGTCTATTAAAAACGTTCAAAACAGTTGGTATGTGTGTGTGGTGATAGGTGAAGACACGACTGTATTTTAGTCGGCTTTGTTTTGGAAATCCTAACATGGTACCAAGCACACTTTTTATCACAGTTATTATTTCCTGGTCACTTGGCACGTGCCAGGCACTGTACATGTATGGATATTGAATGAATGGAGGGAAAGAAGCAGGACAAGAGTGTCTCTTGTCAAAAGTTAAAACAAAATTTGCACAAAATTTGGTAGATTAAGGAAAAACTGTAATTTTTGTATATGAGATATTTCATTTTTATGAATGACAACCCATCTCAATGCATGTACTAGATTCCTATTGCTGTGCAACAAATTACTAAAAACTTAGCAGCTTAAAAAAACACTTATTTATTAGCTCACATAGGGCAGAAGTCTGGGCATGGTGTGGCTTGGTTCCCTGCTCAGTCTCACAAAGCTGGAATCAGTGCTGGGTGTACTCTATTCTCGTTGGAGTTGGGATCCTCTTCCAAGTTCACTGGCTATAGGTGGAATTCAATTCCTCATAGTCAGGTGCCTGACGTCTCTGTTTTCTTGCTGGCTGTTAGCTTTGAACCTCTCTCAGCTGATAGAGCTGCCCACAGTTCCTTGCCACATGGCCCCATAAGCACTTCACGCATGGATGTTTGCTTTCTTCTGGGCTCTCTGATTTCCTCTTCCATGATCACCTGGAGAAAACTCTGCTTTTGAAGGGCTCGTGCAATTAGGTTTGGCCCATCCAGATAATCCCTTAATGTTAAAATCAACTGACTTTTGACTTTAATTATATCTGCGAAACACTTTCACAGTAGTGCTTATATTAGTGTTTGATTCAATAACTGGGAGAAAGTGTGTGTACACCATGGGTGGGGAAATTTGAGAGCTATTTTGAATTCTGCCTACCTCAGGACCTATACTTGTAGTCATTTTCAAGTACTGGTCATTCAAGTTTTCATATTTCTAGAGAGCAGATGTAGCTCTCAATTGTCAAAAGTAAAAGTATATAGAATCATTTTTCCTGAAGTAATTAAGGATTTTAGACTAAATTGAATGATATCCGAAGGGTGTTCAAATACTAATTCTGTAGGTCAACAGGTAGTAAAAGCAGTCTCTGTGATGTTAACTGAAATTAAAGAGAGAAAATAAAAGACAGCCTCTGGTTAGGCTAAATCTCTGATTAAGCTAAAACGCCTATTATGTTTTAAAATAGTTTTCATGTTTAGTTATTACTCATAGCATGCTCTTATATGAATGTCCTCTTGCAAAGTGCGCTATGACTGTTTAAATGAACCAAGTTAGTATATTTCTTTGTAAATTCATATGCTTCTCTAAATTAACCAATTTTGTTTTAAAGGTCTTTAAATAATTTCTTTTGTATTTATGATGCAAAGCTTTTAAGATATGAAACATTTTTATGTATAGTGCAGCAACCATTTTGTAAATAATTATTAATTTTAAAACTCTGGAAGGAAGTGCATCAATCACCCATCTATGGTTTTGTTAGGATGGTGACAAAACCACAGTTTTCTCAAATATTTAAAATTTTAAAATGTATTTTTACTAGTTTAGTGATGGAAAAATTTAAAATAACCCTCCTAAAAGATATTTTTCTCGAACAAGCTGCCCTTTCTCCGCCAAAATGATTTGTTTGCTATTACAGTTAGAATACACACGTATTAGACACACCTTATCAAAAATTTATATTTGATTTTTTTAAAGATATAAAATCCAATTTTTCTTTCCTACAGTAATCCTATCACTGGTTAATTTAAAGGGAGTCATAGATAGCGTTCCTCATCATTTATTTCAAATTTTCAGATTTTGTCCAGGTAGCTGTCCAGTTTGAAACATGTCAGTCTTTAGAACTGATTGATAATAAACTTTAACCAGTCCACCGAATCGTAGATGTTCACTGAGCCCCGCCTGTGTGTTCAGAACTGTGCTAACTGCCTAGCAAGTGAAGAAAAGGTTAAGATCCTTGTGCTCTATGATCTTAGATTCTCGTATCAAGCCCTACATGCTAGGATATTTTCATGTTACTTAGCTCTTAATTGCCCCTTCCAATCCATACCCCTCTACACATGAGATTTGTGCCCTATATGGTCATGCTGTATTATCTATTTTATATTTGGCTCATACTGCTAAGATTATTAGTCTATAATTTTCTTTTCATCTCTCTGTGCGGAGATTGAGGTCAGGATGTTGCTGGCAGCATATAATGAATTGAGAATGTCCATTTTTTCTCTATTTTCTGAATGAGTATGTAAATTTAGTATTATTTCTTCCTTAAATAGTTGATAGAATTTATTAATGAGATCATATATGCCTGGTAGTTTCTGTCTGCAGTGGTTTTTTGAAAAAAATACAATATCCTTGAAAACTATAGGACAACCCATAGTTTTTATTTCATCTTGTATCATTTTTGCTAAGTAGTGTTTTTAAAGGAATTTGTCCAAATTATTTAATTTGCTAAATTTATTGGCATTTATATTATTTTCTTATTATCCTTTTAGCTATGGGATATGTAGCGATACTCACTCTTTTATTCCTGATATTAGGAATCTGCTTTTCTTGCTTTCCAGATCAATTAATTTTACTTTTTTTTTCCAAAAACAACTTTAGGTTTTCATTTTCTCCATTGTTTGTTAGTACTCCATTTCATTGATTTTTGCTCTTTATTGCTTCTTGAAACTATTTAATTTGCTCATTTTTTGTAGCTTCTTAAGATGGAAGCTTAGATCACTAACTCTAAGCCTGTATCCTTTTCTAATGTAAACATTTAAAGCCATGTTTCCCTCTAAGCAATGCTTTAGATGAATTTTTAAATTTTGATATATTGTGTTCTCATTATTGTTCATTTTGAAGTATTTTCTGATTTCACTTGTGATTCATTCTTTGACTCATGCTTTATTTAGAAGCATATTGTTCAATTCCCAATATTTGTGCTTTGTCTACATATCTTATTGTTATTGGTTTTTAATGTGTTTGTTTTCAGAGAGCGTTCTCTGGATGGTTTCAGTCTTATGAAATTTATTGAGGCTTGTTTTATGTCCCAGTAAATTGTCTGGTAGACATTTTCACATGTACAAGAAAAGACTGCACCTTCTGCATTGGTGAGTGTAAATACAGAGAAAAGCACATGTAAGCATATCATAATGAGAAGAATAAATATTGTAATAAACTCTAATAAAAATATTATAATAAATATATTTATAATAAAATAATATATGAATTATAATTATATAATTTATAATAAACTCTTGACTGAAGTTATTGAGATACTTGGATCTGTGAGTTGGTATCTTCCATCAAATTTGGAAAATTTTTGGCCGTTAATTCTTCAAATCTTTTCTGATCTCTCCCTTTTAGTACTTCAATTACATGAATGCTAATATTGTCCCACAGGTTTCTGAGACTTTAGTTTTTCTTCCAATTTTTTTCTTCTCTATCCTTCAGAATGGATAATTTTTATTGATTGATCTTCAAATTCACTAACTCTTCTGTGGTTTTCATTCATTGTTGAACACAACTGGTACCTTTTTCATTTCAGTTTTTGTACTTTTCATCTTTGAATTTATATTTGGTTCTTTTCTTAAGGTTTTTATTTCTCTGCTGAAATGTTTTATCTGTACATTCACTATGAGTATTTTTTCCTTGAGTGTTTAAACATAGTCGTAAGAGCTGCTTGTAAGTTTACACATTTTTCTGATTCTTCTCATATCCAATGATTTCTGACTTGATACTGGATGTTATGGATAATACATTGAAAAGGCTGTAGATTCTGGATTTTTCAATGTGACTGAAGATTTTTTGTTATTGCTATTCTAGCAGGCAGTTTGACTGGACTCATCCAAACTCTGCCTTTTTTGCAGTCAGTAATAGCTGAAATCTTCATTCAGTTGTTTTAGCTTCCAAATGCAGTTTTTTCCCTTCATGGATATGCCGATGGTTTCCCCAAGTATGCATGGCTTATTGGTCAGTCAAACATTGACTTTGGGGGTTTATCCTGTCTGTGAATCTCTTCTTTTCCAGGACTCCTTCACCTTAATTCTTGGCTCCTTTGCCAGACATGAACTCTTTCCTAATATACCACAAGTTAAGTAAATCTATGACTTTTCTGCAACCCTTAGTGTGAGTGAATTAATGAGTGACCAAAAGCAAAATATTGCATAATCTCAAATCTCCCCAAGTATAAGGCCTATCTTTCAAAGATAAATGCCTGCAGAAGTAAAGATTCTTCAGAGAAACAGAACCAACAGGATGTATAAAGATATATAAAAGAGGAAATATATTGTAGGAATTGACTCACACAATTATGGAGGCCAAGAAGGCCCACGATCTGCCATCTGCAAGCTGGAGGATCAGGAAGGCTGGCGGTGTAATTCAGTCTACATCCGACGCCTGAGAACCCAGGGAACCTATGGTGTAGTCCGTGTCCAAAGCCCCAAGAATCAGGAGGTGATGGTATAAACCCCAGTCTGAGTTTGAAGGTCTGAGAAGTAGGAGCACTGATGTGCTAGGGCGGGAGAAGATGGATGTCCTAGATCAAGCAAAAAGAACAAACTTGCCCTTCCTCCGCCTTTTTGTTCTACTCAGGCCTTTAATGGATTGGATGATGTCCACCCTCACGGTAAGGGTGATCTTCTTCAGTCAGTCTACTAACTCAAAGGCTAATCTTTTCCAGAAACACCCTCATAGACCCACGTAGAAATAATGTTTACTGGCTCTTTGGGAACCCCTTAGTCCAGTCAAGCTGACAGACAAAAATAACCATCACAAAGTCCCTCCAGGTTTTGCCTGCTTCTGTTTATTCTTCTTTGCCTTCAAATAGCCATTCAGTTTTGTATATTTTGTCCACGTTTTATAATTGTATTCTGTGGGAGCGTAATACCAATCAAACCACTCCACCATCACCGTAGTTGATCTAATATTTTAAATTTCAGATATATACATTTCTTAATTCTAGTATTTACATTTGTCCGTTTGGTCCTTTTTAAAAAAGTTTACTCACTTCACACCTATTAAAATGACCAAATTCCAAAACAGTAACAAAACCAAATGCTGACAAGATGTAGAACAATAGGAGGTTTCATTCATTGCTGATGAGCATGCGAAATGACGCAGCCACTTCAGAAGACAGTGTGGCAGTTGCCTACAAAACTAAACTTACTCTTACCATTTATCCAGTAATTGTACTCCTTGGTGTTCACCCAGAGGAGGTGAAAACTTATGTCCACACAAAGAACCACATATGGATGTTTATAACAGCTTTATTCATAATCAGCCAAGGTGTCCTTCAGTAGGTGAATGGATAAACTGTGATATTCCACACGTGGAATATTATTCAGTGCTAAAAAGAAATGAGCTATCAAGCCATGAAAAGACATGCAGGAAGCTTAAATGCATATTACTAAGTGAAAGAAGCCAATCTGAGCAGACTGTATATTTTATAATTCCAACTTTATGACATTCCAGAAAAGGCAAAACCGGAGATACTAAAAAGATCAGTGGTTGCAAAGGATTGGGGCGGGAGGACTAGGTGGAGCACAAAGGATTTTTAGGGCAGTAAAACTACTCCATATGATACTATAATGGTGGATACATGTTACTATCCATTTGTCCAAACCCTTAGAATGTACAGCACCGAAAGTGAACCCTAATGTATACTATGGACTTTGGGTGATTATGATCTGTCAATGTGGAGTCATGGATTGTAGGTTCAATGTAAGTTCATTGTAACAAACGTACGATTATGGTGCAGGATTTTGATAGTGGGGAAGGCTTTGCATATGTGGAAGAAAGGGGTATATGGGATCTCTGTACTTTCCACTCAATTTTGTTGTGTACTTGAAATTGCTTTAAAAAATAAATTCTATTTTAAAAATATTTTCTCTTTTTGCTTTAAATTTTTCATGTCTTAATACATTATATACATTTTTCCTATAAACTCGTTAGTATATTTATCATAGTTATTCTAAAGGTCTTCTCCTCTACTAAGTAAGATCGTGGTCATTTTTGAGTCTGTTACTATTGATAATACTTGCTCTTAATTACAGGTCACTTTTTTCCTGTTTCCCCACTTGCTCAGCAATTTTTAAATTATATATGGATATTGTGGAAGATACATTTAGATACATTTGGTAAATTATTAAGTTATTGGCAGATCACCTTGATCATGTGAAGGCTTGGGTTTTGACTCTTAAAGTGTAGATCTATTTTTCTTTTTCTTCTGTCCTGTTATATAGCCATTACTGCTAATACTTGGACGTGGGTGTGACTCTTCCAGATTTCAATGGAAATTTGAGTTGTCAGCCAAACCTTGGGAGGAATTAAGCGACAAACTTTGCCAGCTGCTGAAATATCTGTACAACTCTTTTAGTCTTTCCATTATTTCTTTCTGCCAGAGTCCTTGAAATCTTATGTTGTATGTGTGCAGTTCAAGAGTGAGCCAAGGATTTAAGTGGAACTAGTACTCAGATTTTTGGTTTCTCCCTGTATGCAATTTCCTTTTACTTTCTAGGCTCTTTGGCAGTCCCAAAATAACATCATCAGTTCTGGAAATGTGGTGCTTTTTGTTGGATCTCTATTATCCATTAATTGCAATCTTGGTGTGCCCTCAGGGGAAAAGGTGGATCAATGTGGAACTCACACAGTATGGTTTTTTTTCCAATGGTCATATTCCCTCTAGTTCTGCCTTCTATTTGTTGTTCTCTAGTGCCTTTAAACAGAATTTATGTGTGTAATACATATAATATATATGTATTTTTTTGACCACTTTATAATTGCTGTTGGTGGGAATGTCTGATACAAGCTACTCTGCCATAAGCAGAAGCCAGAAGTCTACAGAAACAGATTGATTTTGAGACAATGTTTATGCTTCTTTTGTGTAACTGGTATACAGAATATGAACTCTCAAATCTCACCATTTATTTGGAGAATAATGATGAGTACAATAAGATTAGTTTTGAAATTATCATATATATTGTTTGAAAATCCCTAGACAGTAGATCCACACAATGTTTGGCAGAAAATTCAGAAATAAGAGAAGGTGATTGTAGTTTTGTTAGTTTTCCTAAAGAAATTCCTAAATGTGATTGTTGGTTTGTTAGTGTTCCCTAAAGAAATTCCTAAAGCAAAATTGACTTCTCTGTAATTCTTCAGTGAATAGAGAGAAATAGCAAGTCATATAGAATGATTTTAAGTTACCTATCTTGGAATTTTTTTTTTTAAGTCCTTGGAAATGAAGGGACGTAAAATAGTGTGTGTTTCTGCAGGGCCTGGAAAAAATTAAATTAAAATAACAAAATGAAATAAATTTAATTAAAAAAAAATTGCCTGAAGCAATTGCCCAAGACTTCTTACCTAAGACCTGGGTTAACTCATTGGGTTAACTCAGTTCTGAAGTAATGAAGAGCCTTCTGCAATATCTCACCGGTCCAGCTTGTAAACATTGGCATGCCTTAGGCCTTAGTCTTTGAACTCTTTGCTTTTCTATCCAATCTCCCTTTCTCCATATTCTTACATCATCCTATATCTTTAAATAATATAAATGCGCCAATGACCCACACATTTATCTCTTCAGTCTGAAATTCTCCCACGATCTGCTTACTTAACATCTCTGTTTCAATGTTTTAATAAGTATTTCAAACTTAACATGCCTCTAAATCTTCATTCAACCCTTTCCCCAAAACTTGCTTCTTTCTCATCCTTCTCTATCTCCATCAAGGTTGACTTTAGTCCAGATGCTTAGCCTAAGTCCCTTGCTGTTACCCTTGGCTCTGCTGTCTCCTTCACACTCCATACCTAGTCTCTCAAAAGACCCTTTTAGCTTTCCTTCAACATCTACAAGGATCGAACCAATTTTCACCATCTCTACTGCTATTTGTCTGGTCCAAGCAACTATTAGTGCTCCACTATTTTATTGCAATAACCTTTTTATTCGTGTCTTTCCTTCTCCCCTTACCCATCTATGTTCTTGTATCCACAAAGCAGTCAATTTAAGCCAGATGATGTAATTTCTCTGCTTAAACCCCTCTCCCTCAAAGCAAAAGCAAAATCTTAACAAAGACTGGCAAAACTCCCAGGATCTGGTCCCCTATTGTATCTTTGACTTCATCCGCTGAGAACAGCCCGCCACTCTCTGTTTCAGCCGCACTGGCTTCCTTGCTGTTTGCCAAACACACCAGCCAGGTGTCCTCCTGCTGTTCTCTCTAATTTGGTAGACCTTGACCTTTGTTTTGGTTTCACCTCACTTTGGTGGTTTCAAAGATGTAAACAGTGTGAAGTTACTCCTCTGTGTATGCTCTCTTTCTCTAAAGGTTCTCTGAGACTTGCATCTCTTCAGACTTCCCCTGAATTTAAAGCTTCACATATTTTATTTCTTCTTCACTACTTTATTTCTTACTTCTCCTCCTCTAATGTAGTTCAGTTTCCCTCTGAACTCATTTTCTGATCAATTCTGCTCTTTCACCTTAATACCTGTCCTTTGTTTACAATTTCTGTTTTTGATATTTAAAAAAATTTTCCTTTAACCATCAGTGAGTGGCATTACACTTGTGAGCTTTATAAGTTTAAGGAAGGGTACAAGGAAACTAAATAAACTTTAAATGATTCATTCTTTTGCTTTCTCAGGATTTAAAAACATGACTTGGTATAGAAATCTTGGATTATGAATTTTTCTCCTCAAAGCTGTATAGATACCCCTTCGTTGTGTTCTGATGATTAAGATTTCTGAGGCCAGAATGATTTTTTAATTTAACTTAATTTTTAAATTTTTTGTAACTTTGTTTCTTCTGGTTTGGTGCTGAAGTTATTTGAAAAGTTGTCTTTACCTTTTGGAAAAAACCTCTAGTATATGTCTTGATATAGAAGGAACGCTATATCAGGGATATAGAAGGATATCAAGGATATATCAAGGATATAGAAGTTTCCTTTCTGAAACTGTTTCTAAACTTTCCCTCCAATTCATGTCCTTGACTATTACAAACTGTTAACACTTTCCTCAAGTCCCACTTCCCTCATCATTATTGGCAGATATCTTCATTTCTCCTTCACAAAAAAGAAAAGGATAATTTTGAAAATTTTCTTAATTCCTTGCAAGACTTATCTTCTAACATCCATTTCTGCATTTTACTAACTCCTATCAAATCACAGAGGAAAAGCTATTCTTCCTTACATAAGCTAATATTTCCACATGTTCTCCTGGTCTCCTTGTCCCTAACTTATCTGGCTATATTTTATGATTCTAAACCTTCCTTATGGTGTCTCCCTCCCTACATCTTCTAAGTATGCTCAAATTGTTCCTGTTTTTAAAAAATGTATTTTTCTTGCACTTTAACTGGCCACTTGCTAATCACTCTCATCCTTTTTACTGTCAATACCTTGAAAAATATAATCTCCACCTTTATTTCTTCACCTCACGTTTACTCATACACTCTCTGTAGTCAAGTTTCTATTCCACCATTCATTCAAATCAGCTCTGGTAAAGGTCACCATATATTTTCTTAGTAATCAGTCCAATGAGCATTTTCAGTCTTCAACTTCCTGTACCATTCATTTATTTGTTCAACAAATATTTACTAAGCAGCATGTGCAGGTACTACTCTATGCACTAGAGGTACAAAAGATTTACCATTATGACCATCTTTTCTTTTAAGTCATTTAAGATATGTACTATATCTGTTATAAAATTTTGGTGACTGATCCCAACATTCAGATCATTTTGGAGTCTGTTTCTATTGAACCTTTTGTTTCTTGATTAGCATAATAATATCTTGCTTCTTCACGTCTAATTTTTTTTTTATTGTATCCTAGACATTGCAGGTGATATGTCATTAGGGAGTCTGGATTGCATTGCCTTCTTCTAAATGGTGCAGAGTTTAGTTCTGACACAGTTAAACTATTGGTAGATCTTTTTGTTGCTGGGAGGCTTTGTGGTTTTCTTTGTTAGGCAGTGTAATCTTTAATTTAAGGTTTTTAATTTAGTTGTAGGACATGGCCATTGCTCTAGGCTATGGTTCTAACTCCTAAGTTTTAGACTTTCCAGAGTCTAAACTAAATGTTGACCAAGCTCTCTCTTCTCTCCCTGGGCTGGCTCTTCAACATCTCCCATCACTGTACTATCTCTGTTATCGCTGTTCAATTCTTAGCCTCAGGGTTGGTGATCTCTGCTAGGCATCCTGGAGTCCCTTGTGCACGTGCAGCTAAGCTCTCAGCCAAAGAGCTCTGGTGAATCCCCAGGCATACTTCTTGTACTTTGGTGTGAGCACCTTTCGCTTCTCCATTACCTTGTTCCACACATTCTATCTGTTCAGCAGCCCTCAACTCTGATCTGTTTCTTCTGAGCCCAGCAACACTGCTGCTCTGTTTTGACTCTTCCTCCCTGAACCACTTCAGAATGGCCCCCAAGCAGAAAGCCAGAGTGATCTTTGGATTTACCATAAGATTTCTCTTCTCTCAAAGAACACAGTCCCATGCTGATGATTGTCCAGTGCTTGAAAATAGTTGCCTCATATATTTTGTCTACTTTTATAGCTGTTTCTGGCAAGAGGACAAGTCTGGTAGTAGTTATTCTTGCTTGATATTAATCTAAAGTTTTTATACTACATTTTACAATTAAAAAAGAACTCTGAAATTTAGAATGGGATAGAACAGTGTGCAACAACTAACTTGGCCATTTTCTGTCTGTGTGACCTTGAACAAGTTGTTTATTATTTGTGAGACTTGCTTTCTTATCAGTAAACTTGGTATAAGAAATAACACTAAAGATTGTATGAAAATATTTGTCTTTAATTATTTTTTACCTTATTCTAAAAATGTGTTACTGAGTCTTTTATCATTGTTTTGAGGAATTCATGAAATAATAACCATAAATTGCTTATAACAATGACTGGAGCTCAGCAAATATCAGCACCATCTTGGCTTATTCCTCCTTCTTTCCTCTTTTAGGATCCATAGTCTGGAGGTATATGAGAGGTATGCCCAAAGGCAGAGTCATAGTTTTCATAGGTTATAAGGTCAATTATTACGGTTATATCCAATGAAGGAAAGAAGAGTCAATGAACCATTTTATATCTGTTTATATCTGCTGGAACAGAGAAAATTCCAAGATGCTCAATGTCCTTCACTCTTGCAAGTGAGATGAGAGAATATTCACTACCACTTCAAAGGGGAGAAATTATGGAGGAAAAAGTAGTACTTTTAAATTTTTCTTTATTCTTCTATTCCCATCTAAAGCCTTATACCCTACTTTCAGAAAACTAATGGAGAGGAGAGTCAAGCGTATTATTTATTAAGGCATAAAATTGGTTGGAAAACAAATTTTTCTGAAATTATTTTTGAACCCAATGAAATCTGTATTTGCATCAATTGCTTTTAGGTTCTCCATTTGTAGTTTCAGAAAAAGGAGGAAAAAAATGGAAACAGTGGGCACCAAAATGTAGCTTACAGTGAGAGAGTGCTATTTTCTCAGTCAGCCCTACTCCCCTTTCTTTGATGTCTAAGTCTGACTTTTTTTAATGTTACTTAAACTGCTGTGCAAACACAATCTCATAGCCTTGCTACTGAAAGATAGATGCCACCAAGCCACCACTGTCCAGAAATGTTCCAAAATGTACAGAGCTTCAAAACTACTTTCATCAGTGAAGGTTGGATTGTATGCCTAGAGTTCTTTAGCTTTGTACAGTTTGTATTATGACTTTCAGATTTACTAGGGGATATTTGTTTTAACCAGACAAAAACCCCTTAAATATAATTATTTGTGCTCTATTAGGGGGAGCTGTAGGCTTCATAATTATTTTAATTGAATACTGCTGCTCCCTTTGTACTACTTTACTTGTATTAATGAGGATTTGGGTAATTAGGTTTAGAAGAACATAGCATGTTTACTTGTCTGCATACTGAATTTTAGTGACGTCTTCTTCTCAAATGGATTGAGAATAATACTGGGCTGCTGAAATCCTGTGATATACACATGGAATGACTGTGGTTTCAGCAGATAAAAGAAAAATAAAATCATGCACTCTTTTCTTTCTTTTCATATTATATATTTGTGCATAAGTGTGTACACACACACACGTATATACATATGTATTCCTATATTTGGAAATATATATATATATATATATATTCTATGTGTATGAGAGCATATCATTTTTTGATATGCTCTGATGCAACACATATCTCATTATGATGTATGATCTCCTAGAAAAACATTAGTTATATTTGAAACAATAATATTTTGTTATATAGTCTATATATTTTGGAGTTTGGTAAGCTTTACTGTAAAAAAAGATGGATATATAAAAACAAGGTCATGATTTCAATTCCTAGAAAAACTAGAATTATATGAGAATGGTTAATAGCCAATGGTTAAACCTCTAATTCCAGCTAGTTATGTCACAAAACTAAATCGTTCATTCATACATTGGTCAATCGTTTATTTATCCACTTGGGGAATAATAGTAATAACTCTATAAGCTGCCTGGATCTCTTTTTCTTTTCCTTTCCATGTCCTTGATGTTTTATATCTATATAAATTTATTCTTTGGTTCAAACTTATCAAATTTCTTTGGAAAGATTTAGGACATTAAAAAAGTCCAGGTAAAATATAAAATGTAATGCTCTTTCATCTAAATTTTAATTATGAAATATCAGCTTTTGCAAAGTATTCTGGGGGAGATAGAGAAGAAGTAGGAGTCATGGGCCTATCTTTAGTGAGCTTATGCTATTGTAAAAGCAAAATAATCAAATTGTTAAAAATGTAATTCTCGTATGCATAGTAAGTACATGTTGCATTTTTATTCTAATCATTAAAGCAATAACCAACAGAATAGCACATGGTTGAAATGGATTTTACAAAGTGGGATTATGAAACTAATGGAAAAAGAAATGCTGAAATAAGATTTGTAAGTTAGGTACAGAACGAGATTATGTTCCATAGGATGATAAAACCCTTTTTATGGAGTATTGTCTCTGCTGGATGTACTGCACAGGTACTGCATAGACTCTGCCTTGGTCTGCACCTATCTATCCATAACAAACCAGTGACTTGAGCTGATCTGATGATTTCAAGGGCTGAGGTGGTGTTATTGACCACCTCAGCTAAAGACAGGGACAAATTTCATACCACCTTCTCTGATAAGGTGACCACACTGTTGGAATAACTGCCCACATGGTTTGCATAAATAATGACTCTGTTATCCCTCCAAGTGGGTCCTCCAATTAACTAGTGGTAGCTCATTTTTGAGAGGTCCCCACAGTCACCTGATAGCCAAGTAATCAACTAGTGGTATTTCCTTAAACACTTGAAAGTCTCTTTTGACCACCCCTAAGGTATGAGTCATAGTGTATTTGAGGGGAAGACAAGTTAATGCCTGGCGTCCACTCAAGAAGTAATGTTCCAACTGTGCACATGGTGCCCCTGGAAAGGAAGTTTTATAATTGTTTGGTTTATAATTGTTGGTGACTCCCAAGTTAGAACTGCATCAGTAGGGGCAGAGTTTGACAGTGTCTCTGTTGTGGGCTCCTGGCCAGCTGGTAGACTTTAAGTTTCCTAATTCTATTTGAATAGTTGACTCTAGTTCTGGCTTTTGGACAGACTTGCTGAAGGCAGTTAGTCCAAACTATCCTATATCCATGTCACAGCATGGGTGGCTTTTGTGCAACAAACAAATGATGAGCAAGGACTATAGGAATGGAGATAAGGAAAACATCTGGAGATTGGATGGATTTTGAGTGATGAAAACTATTCATTTGTGAGTAATACTGTAAATCTAAAATCTTGAAAAAAAGTTTAAACAAGATGAAATATTATATAACATTCATGTCAGTCCTTATTTTGAGGATTAAATACAAACTTTTTATTAACAGAAATTTACTTTTCCCCCATCTACCTAATAAATGAAATATGTATATGTAAATATGTATATGTATATGTAATAAAATATGTATATGTTGGTTTAAAGGAGGACCAAGTGATTAGAAATGAAAAGCAATTACCAGTCTCTGTCCAGCTAAGAAAACTTTCTACAATACTCTATAAAATGCTTATTGTTGGCTCTACTTGTTGTCTCAGAATGACTGTGCCTGAGTGTTTTAATCTGAGTACTCTGGATCCTATATTAATATGCTGATTTCTACACCTGTATGGTGATAGAAGAAGTGTTTACGATACTCTCTTTAGCACTAAGATTCCTTTCTGATTGAGTGAAACTATGGACATCAAAACATTTCCTATGTAACATCATTAAAAAGTCCCCTCCCATCCCTAATGATAGGTCAAAGGTATTACTATTTAAGTGCTTCATGTGGCGTACCACTGAAAGTCTTTATACATTGCAAAGTGAGGGGAGCTTTCGTGTTGTTAAATTAGCTTTGCCAATGTGGAGAACAAAACAGATGCTAGGTGACCTATTGCATCTTAAGGAACTAAAGTTCAAAGGTAACATAATTTATAAATTCCACTATATAACAAACTATATTGCATAGCTTTTTGAATAGTGCTAATGTCTTCTTATATAACATCATAGTTCAGTTGCTGAGAGTTACTCAAAATGTATGCTTTACCCACTATGCTATAGTGGCTTTAAGTGTTTGTATAACACAGTTCAGTGTTTTTCATATAATCTTGAACTTATTTAGTGACATCTGATATTTTATTTGGGATGTTAAATATTATCAACTTTGAGGAGTACTATGGCTCAGAGAAATAAAAGCAAACTCAATTGAAGTCATCAGTGCCTGCTTGTACACCACACATAGCGTAACAAAGAATCCTGTTTGTTGTGTCTTCCAATTTCATTATTTCTTTCTTGACTCACTCAAATTTCAAATTCTTTCTTTGCTATTAAATTTATATTTAATAATTTAAAATGTACATATTTTATACAAAACAAGAGTGATAGCAATAACATATTTTACTTTGCTTATGATGCATTCTCAAGAAGACACTCTTTTTCCAAACTCCTTAAAATACTATAAAAACATGAACTTTCATATGAAAATAAACAAAATTGGTGAAGATACGTACTTCTTAGGATAAAAGAGTAATTAAAATTGATTCTGCAGGCAGCTACCTAACTAGCCCAAACCCCTATGTGGTTCCATGTAGAACAGGTAAAAAATTAAACTAAGCAAGTACATATCCAAAGGCTGAGAATAAGATTCATGTTACAAAAAAATGACTTCTCAGAAGCAGCCATGTTGGAGCGAGGATGGTCTGGCACATTTAGGAGAGGATCAGACTCATTCAACGAAGGAGAAAGAATTCATGTGAGATCAGATAGAGACTTTTTTCTCTGACAAATTTACATATTAAGCTGCATTACATGCCTTCTCTCATTTACTCCCTACTTCAATCCTGCATGATAGTAGTATAAATCTATTTTATGGAAAATGAAACTAAGGCTCAGGGAGACCACATAATGTTCCCCAGATTCTATAGCCGGTAAATAACAGAACTTGTATTCAAATCTTGGTCTCTGTCTTCAAGGACTGTGTTCTTGATCACTGTGCTATCTTAATTTTCTGGATTCCAGAAAATTCCATTGACTGAAGCCCTTTGACTATAAAATCTGATTGTGGCATTTTCAGTAAAATTAGTTTAACCGCTTTATTTGCTAGGTAGGTCAGAAACTGATCATTAACATAATCCAGGGTAACCACTGGTGACCTCCAACTATAAGTAAGGCTCCTTGTAATCTCCCCTTTTTTTGGGTTATATTTCATTTGCTTCAGAATTGGCTGTAGGCAAAATTAAAATATAAGAAAGTTAGGAGGTATAGTTGGAAAGGGCCTGGGTTGGACCTCCATGACTCCATAGTTTCTATCTCCTGAATTTCTTAACCTCTTTTTTGTCACAGGGCCTTTGCATATGCTTTCCCATGTTCCTGTAATGATCTTCTCCCATAGTTTGAGTGGTTAATGGTTTGTCATCCTTCAGGTTTCAGTGCTATATTTTCTCTCTAAAGAGGTTTTTCCTCATGACCATATATCAAGTTATTTGGTATCACATATTGTTTGTTTTCTATATAGCACTCATTGCAGTTGAGAATAATTATATTTATTTATGTGTCTCCTTATTATCTGAATCTTCCACGAGAATGTTAATTCCATGGGAAAAGGAACCATATCTATTGTGCTCAGTACTCTATTCTCAAAGCTCTTGACAGTACCATGTGCTCAAAAATATGTTTTTTTAGTAAGTGAATGTAATGGACAAGAAAAAAATTCTTTGAACTTTAATTTTTTCATTAATAATTTTGGATGATGATCTCTCCTGTTTGGGGTGATAATATTGCCTATATTTCTTATAATGTGGCTATGAATATAATAAGACCCTTTGTCAGTAAAAGTACATTGTAAACCATAAGGTATTACACAAATGCTGAATAAAACTAAGTCAAGTCTATTTTAGATATTTTTCTATCACCTGTATGGGAATATTCTCTCGCTTCAGTGTCTTCTCCTTCCGGCTCCATGTATCCAACTGCCTTCATGTTACTTCCTGATTGAGCAAGGCCCCACGCTAGTGTTGTCACAGCTGACCTTGTCTTCTCAGATTGTGGACTAACCATTAGGCATATTTCAACCTGGCTTTTTCATGAAGAACTCACTCACCAGTTCATTTTCCCTTTCTCACAAGGTACTGTCATAGGACCTGTTAGTTGACTTGATATAGTTTATGGAAATGTATTGGTAATAATTTCATTAACTAGCCATGGTGGTCTAGTGGTTAAGATTTGGTGCTCTCACAGCCACAGCACGGGTTCATTTCCCAGTCATGGAACCACATCACCCATATATCAGTCGTCATACTGTGGTGACTGCACGTTGCTGTGATACTGAAAGCTATGCCACTAGCAGGGTCCCCCATGGTGGGCAAGTTTCAGTGGAGCTTCCAGACTAAGATAGATGAGGAAGAAGGACCTGGCCACCTGCACTTTCAAAAAAATTGACCATGAAAATCCTATGAATAGCTGCAGAGCATCGTCTGATATAGCTCGGGAGGATGAGAGGATGGCGTAAAAAAAATGGGCAGTGTTCTGCTCTGCTGTACAGAGGGTCGCTAGGAGTTGGAATCAACTCAAGGGCACTAACAACAACAACAAAATTCATTGGTTACCTTTTTCCAGAATTGCTTTCATTTTAACTCAGGCATTTATTAAGTGACTTTTGTGGACATTGCAAGCCCCACCAGCTCAAGCTAGTAATATCATTGTGGCCTGTCTATAATTGTGGGTAAGTGTGACACAAGTGAATGAATGACTGTTTGTCCTCTGAGGATGATGGAACGTATGTCTGCATAAATTGTCATCTGTTTTACCCCCTGCTTCAAAATGGAAAACTAACTTGAATGTACTTTTTAATGAAGAAATGAAGAATTCCTTGTTATGACAACAGACACCTTTTATGATTCAATCAATCAGCATGCAGTTTGTGGTCATCTTGTGTTAGAAATAAAACTATCATAATATATTATTTTAAGGTCTATGTCACTTTAAGATATAGATAATGACCTAGAAGAAGGAAGGGACAGATGTTGCCATTCTTAGATGTTACGGAGCACTTTAGAGTCATATAGCAAGCTTACCCTGAAGTTTTTTCTAGTCCTTTTTTCTGTTTCTAGGCTGTGGAAGAGTTGTTCTTTGCTGGAACAAGAGGAAAAACTGACTCTAACTGAGCAGGGGCACAGAAGGAGACGGCTCCCTGTTTGAAAGGAGGTACTAAATGGCTCATTAATCCTACTTCAGAGTTGGAAGAAGAGACCATTCTATTATCATTCCTATCACACAGGTTCAATAATTGAAGATGAAGAAATCCAATAAAATTTCACTCTGAAATACCACCTTTTTCTTGGTGGTACTTAAACATTAATTTACAAAATACCTAATAGAAAATAATTACAGCATCTTCAAGAATAATTTGATGAAAAGTTGCAGATAATGAGACAGACAGTTTTTCACCCTTAAATGATTACTGCAAATTAGATCAGCAGTAACCTGCAGGTAATTCGGGTCTTTATAAAATGTGTCCTCCATCCAATTTCCCTCCAAGGCTTCAGTTTTCTGTTAAAGCTAATGTTTCTTCTTAGTTTCTTCAGAAAGAAAAAAAAATGAGAATGAACAATGCTCATGGTTGAATTTTGCAAATATCATCATATCACTTTCTCCTTAATGAATCTGAGCCTTAATGGAGGGCATTCTTGGAGATTTGAATTTAAAATAGAAGACTTTAGAAGTACATCCTTAGAGATTTACCATTTGAAACAGTTTTTCAGGGGGTTGTTAAGCCAGGATGGCTAAGTCCTGCTATAACCCCTTGTTTTTGCCTAATTGCTGTGTTTTGCTGAACCCACAGGGCTTTTTGTCAGCCTTCTGTTTGCTTTTGCCTGTATACATGTAGCCTTGTCTCCTTCTAGACTTATCCAAGGCTATCCCTCTATACTGAGGTCTTTCAGAATCTTTTCCTGTTCTTGGGCTGTTTTGTAGCTTTGGTAATGGTGATGTAGAACAATGTTATCTATGTCTTTTTGCCTCAGAGTCCCTCTGAGGTAATTGGAATACTCGATAACCCTAGCAGTGACATAATTTTTTTCCAGGGTAACTGGCAGAAGCTTGGGATAAGATTT
Organism: Equus quagga; assembly: GCF_021613505.1. Taxonomy (NCBI): domain Eukaryota; kingdom Metazoa; phylum Chordata; class Mammalia; order Perissodactyla; family Equidae; genus Equus; species Equus quagga. The sequence goes on along the minus strand of NC_060267.1, from coordinate 28,256,750 downwards.
TTAGATATCTAAGTTACTGCTGAATCTACGACCATGCAGTCCTAACCCAAGGAGCAAAACTATTATATAATTAGTATTCAGAGCCAGCCCTGATGGCCTAGTGGTTAAAGTTGGTGTGCTCTGCTTTGGCGGTCTGGGTTTGGTTCCTGGGCGTGGAACCTCTCATCTGTCAGTAGCAACACAGTGGCAGTAGCTCACATAGAAGAACTAGCAGAACTTACAACCGGAATATACAACTACTGGGGCTTTGGGAAGGAGAACAAAGAAATTTAAGTGATGCTAAAAAACAAACTATTATATAACTAGGATTTAAAGAAATATGATGTAGCTTCTGATCTCAAGCAGCTTATGAATGCTCAGAGAGAAATGTAACAAATACATGAATACATAAGTGAAAACAATCATGAATTGAATGACAACACAAAGTAAAAAGATTATTCGAATTATTACAATATTATTCCGGGTTAATTGCCAAATGAATGATGTAGGCGTTAGGTGCAAAGATCAAGCATTTGGATATTTCCACAAATCAAGACCAAGGACTTTGAAAGGTAACAAAGTCTTCCCAGATTCTTTATAAGGTTGACCAATGGATTGACTGATTGATTGACTAGTAGGTAAGTTATGGGACAGACATAACAGCTTGGCCAGTTTTATCACACTTTTGGGAATAACATAACATGCTTTGATGCTTTGACGACAGGGTTCAGAATATAGAAGCAGTTATGGTTAAGGCACCTGTAGATCTTTACTATGTATAGTTTTTGAGCAATTTATAAAGGATTGTCATTGCTATATTTTGTAATCATTCATACAATAAATATCTACTAAGAGCCTAGTATATGCCAAGTAGTATACTTAGAGTTATAATGGTGAACAAGATAGGCATAATACTGCCTTTACTGAGTATATAGTTTACGAGAGAATTAAACATTAAGTGATACAACTGAATCTAAATAATTTCTATAAATATGTAGGATTTCAAGTCAGTAATTCAGCAAATATTTATTGAGCACTTGCTCTGAGTCAAGCTCTATTTTATGTGCAAAAAAAAAGACAAAACCTTTTTCCTTCATGGAGCTTATATTCTATTATGGGAATACAAACAGACAATAAAAAATAAAATGTACTGTATGCTAAAAATTGGCAAATATTATGGGGGGGGAAATGCTAAAGCAGGGTGAGAGGAATCAGGAATAAGCAGGCATGGTGGGCTAGTGGGGGTAGGCTACTCTTTTCAACAGGATCCTGGTACACCTCATTGAGAGAGTGACATTTGAGAGAGATGTGAGGCTTAGTTCTATGGATATCTGGGGGAAGAACATTCCAGGCAGAGGAAACTGTGCGAAAGCTATATAGTGGGTGTTTGCTTGACTATTTGAGAAACAGTAAAGAGATTACTGTGGCTGGAGTGTAATAAACAAGGGGAAATTGATTAAAAATGAGGCCAGAGATGAGGACAGATGATGTAGATCTTAGCAGGCCATGATATGGAGAGTTGAATGAAACAGAGAAATGATCCGAGTATTGTAATCTGACCTACATAGTATAAGGACCCTCTGTCTGCTATGCGCTGACTTGACTTAGTGGGGTTGGGCATATGCACAAGAGGCTCTGTTAGGAGGCCTATGCCAATCATTCAGATAAGAAATGACTGTGGATCAGAGCAGGGTAGTAAGAGTAGAAATTATGGGAAACAATCAGACTCTGAATATATTTTAAAGAGAAAACAGAATTTTCTAGCAAATTGGAGACGACCATAAGAAAAAGAAGACTCAAAATTTTTGTCCTGAACAAATGGAAGGAGGGCGTGGCCATTAATAGTGATTGAGGAGGCTGTGAGAGGCCAGTTTGGGACAGGGGAGCTGAGGGAAGGGGCAAATCAGGAATTTAATTTTGATTTTGCTGAATTTAAGATATATTTAGACATCCAAATGGAGATTCCAGTGGGCATTTTAGTAAACAAATCTTGGGTGTTGGGAAGAGTTCTGAACTGGAGATTCAAAATAGATGGGATTTAAATCCACAAGACTGAATAAGGTCACCCAGAGAGTGAGAATAGATAGAGAAGAAATTCAAAGATGGAGCTCTGGCCTTCCCCAACATTATAAAGTCAGGAAGAAAAGGACAAATCAGCAAAGGAAACAGATAAGGAACAATGTGTGATGTGAGAGGAATGCCAAGTGAGTGATAGCACTGATTAAATTGTATAATGATCCATTAGGATAAAATGAGCGATCTGATAAGGGAGACCTTTTAAATGGATCCCATTTCATACTGAAAAGGTTTTGTAGTTCCTGTTTTTCATGTGCCACCTTACACCAGCCATTGTCATTTTTTGGCATCTCTAATGGGCTCTCCTTGCAAAGAATCCACACAGAGAACATCTGCTCCCTCTCTGCCACAGAATAATGTCAGGAGGCAGACTAGCTATATGGGGCTCCATTCCCTCCCATCAGCCTCCTAGGAGCCTGTGGACAACTGCTGGAACCTGCTTCTCCTTGTGTCCATAGAACATGAAGCTTTGCAAAGGCTTTGATTAATTTTAATCCGATGGCCTTAGGGTGCCTTTGTACTAAAGCCTTGAAAATGTTCAGAAACTTTGAAACAACCATGATCACATTTACAATTTATTTTTGACACTTTTGAGGTTTTTCAATTCAATACTTTTTCCTACAAGACAGGGAAATGTCTTTGTAATGATGATTAACAAGAACTTCGTGGCACTTACATGGACCTGGCAAAGGGCAGAACATGCCTCTTTTCTCAAAGCACAATAATCTAAGCAGATGAAAGTTCAAGAGCTCACGAATTTGTAACCAAGTGGACTTATTCCTCCTGATTTATTGAAAAGGGCAGGAAATACACCTAGACGTGCATATGCTTTCCGTTTTCCACTTCGTGTTAAAGAATGAGGTGGAACGTGGCCAAGAGCCCCAGGTGCCTCTGAACTGCAATCTTTTCCTGCTTCTCATTTCCCTTGCTCTCTTTGAGGGATCTGCCCAAGGACAGTGATCTCATTCTTTGGAGGGTGGGTATTTCCTGCCTACTTTCTCCTAAGAGGAAACCAAGTTGTAAACTGATCAAAACTAGGTAATTCATCTATCACAAATATTCATCTTGGGTAAGTGACTATTTTTAGTAATCTAATGCTTTATTATCCAGGGTAATCGTGCTTGTCCTAACCTACCTGTAAAACTACCTGAGGAATATACACATATACCTCCTGATTGTAACTAATCCTTATTTAATATTTATATGGAATTCTCATAAGCTATCTCACAAACTGACAAGTTATTGTTCAATGAATCTGAAAATTATCAAGTGCTATGTATAATACACACAACTGACAAAGGATTAGTATTAAAATACATTAAAAACACCTACATAGCAATAAGAACTGCAAATGAAACATGAATATTTACTGGCCATCCTTATTCAGCTAAGTTGATGATGATGCTTAGCTAGTGCTTGCACACTCAAAAGCAATTGAGTCAATAATTTCCATTTCATTCTCTGACTTCTGTTATCAACTGTAATTTCAACCAAGGCAGAACTAAAGATATTTGCAGTAGTTTCCGCAATCATAGCTACCATGTTTTTAGCTAGTACAATTCTGGAGAAATAAGTTTACAGTGGAAAAATCATGAAGTCTGTCTTGGACATGTTAAGTTTGATTTATCATTATGATATTCAGTCAGGAAGGTGAAATTAGTTTTGTAAATACATTTGGAGCTTACAAAGGAGGCTTGGTTGGCTGAGACATATGTTGGAGTATGATCTTTGTATAGGTGGTAATTGAATCCGTTAAACCGAATGAAATCATCTTAGGAAGAGTAAAGAATGAGAAGAGAAAAGGATCAAGGACAAAACCTTAAGGAATTAAAACAATTAATGATCAGGGAGGGAAAAATGAACTTGCTAAAGAGATGGAGAATGAGTGGTCAGGGAGGTAGAAGAGTTAGGCATTTTATGTTATTGAGTACCTACTCTGTGCTAATCAGTTAACCAGCTGATGAGACAAAATCGTGATTCCAAACTGACAAGCCCTCTCAAGAAGTTTGCAACCTAGTGGAGTAGTTAGACCTTAAGCAAATTGTCCGACTAATAAATATATAATTATAAACTGAGGCGCATGCTCTGAGAGAAATAAGCATCATCTTATGACAAAGGAGGCTGCTCTAGACTGTAGAGTCAGAGAAGGCGTCCCTGCTGAATCAGTTCTTGAGCTGAGATTTAAGAACGAATGGAAGGCAAATAGGTGAAGTTGAAGGATGGAGGAAAGAACACTCCAGGAAGAAGAAATTGTGTAGGTAAAGATTCTTGTGACAAGAAGTAGCCTGGGGACCTTTGAAGAATTTAAAAAGCCAGTATGGTAGAAGGGCAGATAATACGGTGGAAAGTAGCTGAAGATCGACCTTCAGAGATAGTCACAGGCCAGATCAGTGGGGGCTTAATGGGCTCCATTAAGGATTTTGATCTTTATCCTAAGAGCAATGGGGAAACTATGCATGCTCTTTAAATAGGCAGCTTTCTGCAAGGGCAACTGAAAGATAAAGACCAAGGACTGTAGGAGGAAATACACACACATGCACACGTGTGGTAAAAAAATCAAGAGAAGAGAGCATAAAACAGAAGAGAGCAATCAACAGCATCAAACGAAAGAGCCCTGGAAAATATCTGTGGATTTGGAGACATGAGGTTATTGCTCCCCTTCACAGAACTCCTTCCCAGAACTGTGTCAGTGGTATAATTGAAGAGGATAGAGAAGTGAGTGGCAATGGGGAAAAATATTACCAGTTATTGCCTAGGCTTTAGGTACAGGAAACTATTTCTAGTTACTGAATCCATATAGAGTGATAAAACCTAGCTATTGCACTCCTTGAAGAATCTGCTCTCTCAAAAGCATTAATGAGCAAATGGGAATGTATGGAAAATGCTATAGGCTTGCCGAAGGGCAGGATTTTCATTTCTTATTGTATAGCAAAGAACTGGAAATCCTCCTCGGATCTTTCACCACTTCCTCCTCAGTGTCCCTGTTCCAGCATGTGTCTTTCCTTTTCCTCTTCCTCTCAGAAAATGCTAAGACTGGCTATCACCGGTATCCTTCAGCTGAGCCCCAGCCCCTAGCCTCAGATAGCATATCAATACTCTGCAAACAAGAAGGTCCTCCTCCCGATCTCACCACCTTAGAAGACATTTTTCTAACCATCTTTTATTAATGATTATGATTTTAGGCCTCTGATTCCATAAAAAAGGTAGAATAACCTCTAAAGGGGATTTTTATAAATTCCATTTTGCATCTTATTTATAATGAATACACATTCCGTTTGTATAATGTAGCTATTTCTTAACAGCTCAAATCACTCCTCTTCTACCTATGTGATTTCATACATTGTTTGTTCTGCTTCTCAGTTGTAGATTAATTTCCAAAATAAGACAAAGTGCTGTATTTTTTTTTTTGCCTCCGATAAGTCCCGCAAACGTCTCTAATTATCAAACAGTTTAATTCCACAATCACGTGTGGAGCGCTACCGTGTGCAGGCATTGGTTGGTATTGGCAAGACAAAATGCTTAAAAGCATGATCCGTCCCCTGGAGGAAGTTGGGTCTAATGCAACAACAGACAAATAAACTGATAAATTATAGTCCAAAGGCCAAGTTCATGTTTCGAAGCTCCTATCCGCCTTTTCTCTGATGTTGGATTTGTGGAGGCACTTAGTGTGGCAATGCTCTGATTTTCTAGGACTTGGGATTTTATCAGAAGAGAACTCTTCAAGCGAGTTTTTATACTCATGCAGGAAAAACTTTCTTAATTACTCGGGATTTTTATTCGGAATGCTTACTTAACTACTCAGGATAAATACTTAATTTTCCCAAATTAAGGCTTTATGGGGTAACAGACACACAAACAACAAAACCAAAACAGCAAAAACAACTTTTGATGGATAGTGGGATTCCAGGCAAGAATAGAATATTTCATTATGTTAAAAAATATTGTTGACTACCAACCATCTGTTAGGTACTGAGAAGAGTGCAGTGGGAAAAACAGTCACCTGCTCTCATAGAATTTATATTCTAGTGAGAGAGACAAATGGTGAACAAATAAACAAATAAGATAACTCCAAGTAGTGATAAAGGCTATGAAGAAAATGGAAAAGTGGGATAAAGTATGATTTGGATGGAGATGGATTGGACAGTTCAGAGAATTCTTGCTAAATAAATGACATTTTATTTTATTTATTTTATTTAATTTTTGAGGAAGATTAGCCCTGAGCTAGCATCCACCACCAATCCTCCTCTTTTTGCAACAGAAGATTGGCCCTGCACTAACATCTGTGCCCATCTTCCTCTATTTTATATGTGGGACGCTGCCTCAGCATGGCTTGATGAGTGGTGCGTAGGTCCATGCCCAGGATCTGAACTGGTGAACCCTGGGCCACCAAAGCAAGCATGCAAACTTAGCTGCTAAGCCACTGGCCCAGCCCCAATAAATGACGTTTTAACTAAGACCTGAGTGACCAAGAAAGAACCAACCACATGAAGATTTAAGTGAAGCCATTTCCAGGAAGGGAGAAGAGCAAGTGTACAGACCTCAAATCAGAAACAGTTTGGTGTTCCAGAGAGACAAAATGAAGGCCATCATGTCTGAAGTGTTAAGAAATGACGCAGGGAGTGGTAGGAGTTGGAGTCAGAGGGGTAGGGAGAGAATAGATCCTATTGGGCCTTGGTAAGAACTTTGGCTGTTTGTAGGTTCAATGGGAAGTGATTAGAGGATTTTAACCAGGGCAGACACAAAACATGTTTCACCTGTTTAAAAGATTACACAGGGGGTTGTGAAGTAAATGGATTGAAGGGGTGCAAATGTGGAAACAGGAACAGTGATATATTGGTAAATGTTTAATAACTTGCTCTCCATAGGGGAGAAAAAGCCCTAGATTTGTTTGCTGATTTTCATGATGTAAATACTTCCAATCATGGCTGATTTTAAGCTAAGACCATGACACATATTGGCTTGTAAAACTCCTGAACATTTAATTGGTTCCATGAGTTGGTATGGGCAAGCTCAGCACAGCACTGGTTAGGAGGCTAATACGGTAGTCCGATCAAGAGATGACGGGGTGGAATTAGGGTAGTCCTAGAAGAGAAGGCGGGAAGTGGACAGATACAGGATATACTTGAAGATAAAATCCATAGTAATCACCATTGGACTGAATTGGTGAGGATTATGTGGGGAAAAAGGAAAGAATAAAGGCTGTCTCCTAGATTTTTGACTTGAACAAGTAGTATACGATTGTTTTCCTCCCAGGGGATAAAGTACTGAGGTAGGAATAGGTTTGGAGAGGTTGCAGAATGAAGAGTTCAGTTTTGGTCATATAGGGATTGAGTTATTTGACAAACAAGTCAAGATGTCAAATAAGGTAATTAGAGCTAAGAGTCTAGAGCCCAAGGAAGAAGTCAGGGCTAGAGATATAAATTTGAAAGTTAGCAGCATAAAAAGCTTCTAACAATGTATCTCCTTTCTTTTCAGTGCAAATTTAAAAGTCAAGTTTTTACTTGCAATCATTTTGTAGTAGATATGAATCTCAAAATGCAAACTCAGGTATGCAACATTATAATTAACTTTAGTTTTCTAACTCCATTGAATTTTTAATGATTAGCATTCTGCAAGGTGGTAGAAGCTTAATCTCAGTCAATTCAGAGTCCCTGTCTTCTATAGAGTAGCATCTAATTTTCAGGGGTCTTTGTAACCAAGTTGTCCTGAGTGGAAAGCTTTCAGATCTTGGTGTTGCCAGTCATCCATGCTGGCATCTAATAATGTCTTCATTCATGTCCTATTTTTAGTTTTTAATCTATGTTGTTTATTGGTGCATTATTCATCATTCATGATATCAAGATCTAGTCAATTTTCTGACTTTCCCTCAGATTCTTAAGTTAACATGTATACAGATGATTCTGCTGTTTCCTACCACATTAGGACTCAAAAATCTTGGTAGAACTCTCTCAAGTCTTTTGTCAATTGTCACTTGAGTTAGTAACTTGAGTTACTTTCAGGGGGTACAGAATCCATTCTACTTTCCTTTAAGGAATCCTTTGACTCTTGTTAAATTTCTTCTACTCAAACACGTTACCCAGACATCTCTACTCTGGAGTCTTGAAGCCTCCATTGAATCTACTCAGAAAGTAAGGAATAGGATTCTCTGCTCTCTAAGTCCACAAGTTTCCTGAGAATTTCTATCATTCACCTACACTTAGGGCTTGATAATTTCTCTATTTGAGTGTTGCCCGCAGCCGCCAAGGGCAAGGAATGACAGGTACTGCCAAGGCCACTTGGTTGTTTAAGCAATCAAAGTTTATTGATAAAGGGAAGCAGAACAAGTAGCAGGGATAAAGGGGAACAACAAATTGGTACTTACAACATCCACACCACAATCAGCCAGGGAAGTCCCAGTAGTTTGTATGGTGCGGGGGAGTGCCAACTGTCCGGGTCTGAGGCAGAGCATCCTTTCCTCAGTGAGACTTCCAATTGTTCTATGCCTGTGACTTCCTTTTATCCTAGGTTTCTCTAGGTTCTGACTCAGGGTTTCAGACATTTGGATACTTTGGGTTATTTCTTCTTGTTCCCCCGGATGGGGTGCTTCTATCTTTTTTGTTCTGACGGATGGGGTGTTTCTAAAGTCCAGTCAGGTGCCCGTCTGGGTGGCCAGACCAGACAAGGAACATGACGCAGGACATATTCTTTGTAACTTGTGTCTTAGAGGCAGGGCCTAAGTGGCCATCTTTGGCCCCGAGCCCAGACACATTCCTTCGTGTAGGGCCCAGGCCAAGTGTCCATGGAAGGTGGAGAGGTCAATGAACTCTGTACACAGAGGAGCACAAAATGTCTTCTCCCTTGTCACAAGTTGATACCTATAGGCCAGATTAGGCCCAAAGTCATATTTTGTCTGGCCCTCAGGGTGCTTTCCCAAAAGTTGAGTGAGTGACAATATTTACAAATAAGAAGACTTCAGATAAAAATTCAAGGTTTCTGCTTCTTTTGCAGTATCCAAAGTTTGGGGACCAATAGGTCTTCACTCCCACACTGTAATAATTGCCCAGACACAAGCAGTTGTTATTGTCTTGTGATAGGTTACATTATCCAGTTATTCATAGTTGCTTCCATTTTCTGTTGGCCCCCTGATGCTGAGGATGTGTGTCAGTTGCCATCTATTGTCATTCTTTAGCTGTTTATTTCCTTATACCTGGTCTACTTCACTCATTTACCATAACTGAACTGTGTATGCATTTGAGTTTGTGACCCCATTTTACTCCTGTGTTTAGTATTGACTAGCAGATTAACTATTACTCATAAGGTATTCTCTGTAATATGTCATGTATGTCTTTTTATTTGTCCCTTAAATGCTGATTATTTACTCTTCTCTTTTCTGTTATGAAATCTATTTTCTGAGCCAATAATTGTTGGCTGTATTAAATTACTGAATCAGAAGAAGAGTCAAGGGGGAAGAGAAACAAAGAGGGAAAGTCGTGGCATAATATATCAATAATGTTATAATGTCTTCATTCTCTTCTTAGTCGTATCAGTTAGGCTATAGTCAGGAGACAGAAATCACACCAATTATTTTAACAGATAGAATTTAATGTAAAGAATTGTTACCAAAGTATTAGAGAATTCCAAATGCTAAGAGGGGGTACTAAAATATGATAAACTTAGCAGCTGCAGGAAGTAGTTAATTGTTCATGTGTTGGGGGGAAAAGAGAAGACATTGGAATTATTTGGAATTCTTAATACTTAGAAGCATAAGAAGTCTCTGAAACCCAGACCTCCGAGGAGGAGGTGCTCTTCAGCTGGTGCTGGTGTCTCTGAGCTCAGAGGAAGGTTACCGTGGGGCTGGGATCAGACCTGTGAAGAGGTAGTGCCAGCCCTCTATTGCAGATGTCTCTGATTGGAGAGTGGGAAATTTGGTTACCAGTGTTGGGAAAACTGCACGCTAAATACAGCGGGTGCCCATGGAACAAACAGAGGAAAAACAAGCATTGCTAAGATGATATTGACGATAACAGAAAAAGGAAAGATCAATGTCTGGTCCCTCCTCTGGCTTTCCAGTCTTCCACTGGCTGCTCTCCCAGGGCCTAATGTGGAGCTGGCTGGCAAAAGAGAAATGTGTCTTACAGAGAGCCAGCAAGTAAAAATAGGGTGTAAAAGGGTGGGCTTGGAGTGGAGAGAGACAATAACTTAATAACTAATAGACTAGAAAATCTTTTGTGCTCACAAGCAACAGCAGCAACAACAACCAATAACAACAAAACCATAATTGTCATTTGTGCCTCCTCCTCAACTGTAAGAGTAAGTGTCCTAGATCTTTGTCCAAAATTGTAATTTTCATGACAGAAAGAAGCACATGGCTAGGTAAATAGGTTATTTCCTAGGCTTCCAAAGACCAGGTACATAAATGAATTAGGGTAAACACTAAACAGTTAAAACAAATACTGCTCCAAAATATAGCAGCTTAAAAATAATAGGAGTTTAGGGGCTGGCCCCGTGGCCGAGCGGTTAAGTTCGCGCGCTCTGCTGCAGGCGGCCCAGTGTTTCGTTAGTTCGAATCCTGGGCACGGACATGGCACTGCTCATCAGACCACGCTGAGGCAGCGTCCCACATGCCACAACTAGAAGAACCCACAACGAAGAATACACAACTATGTACCGGGGGGCTTTGGGGAGAAAAAGGAAAAAATAAAATCTTAAAAATAATAATAATAATAATAGGAGTTTAGGGGCTAGCCCCATGGCATAGTGGTTAAGTTTGGCTCACTTTGTTCTGGAGGCCTGGGTTTGTGGGTTTGAATATCAGGTGCGGACCTACACTACTTGTCAGCCATCCTGTGGCAGTGACCCACATATAAAGTGGGGGCAGATTGGCACAGATCTTAGCTTGGGGCTAATCTTCCTCAGCAAAAAAAAGAAAAAGAAAGAAAGAAAAAAGAAATCGTAGAAATTTATTTTTCTCTCATGTAATAGTCTCAGGTTGAAAATTTCAGCTTTTTGTGGTCAGGAGGTTAGTCTGCTCCAAATGGTCATTCACAGATACAGGTGTCTTTCTCCTTATCGTGCACCATCATTTGCGGTTTTTTTGTCTTCCTGATTAAAGCTGGGTTGTGGATTCATCCATGTTCTAGCTCATGGGAAAGGGAAATAGGAAGAATTATAGGCAACAATTTCCTTACAAACTAGTGAAGAAATTTTACACATCATTCAACTCACATGCTACTTGGAAAAACTTAGTCACACAACTAGAAATTGCTGAAAGAGAGGCTGGAAATAGAACCTGGTCAGCTAAATATCCACAAAGAAGGGGAAAAGGATTTGATGGACAACTTGCAGTTTGCCAAGTAAAAAAAAGAGAAAAAAGGCTTCATACATACTTTCCCTCCATCTCTTTCCTCAGACCTCAGGATCAGGGAACTGAGATGTACTTCTGGTAGACCCTGAATAAAAGTATAGTCATATGTGTGTTTGAATAAAGGTCTTTGTTTAAAGGCAGCAAATGATGATGGCACTTCCCCATCCATGTTGTTCCCTTTTTAGCTGTTCTCCTGAGAATCAGAATTTAAATCTAGCCCTCAACCTTTAATAGACATGGCCATCTGCTTGGGAGAATGACTAGGATTCTGTATTACTCTTTTAAAGTCAGTCTCATATCAGTCTACTGGTATCTCTGAAATCAACAGTAACTTTTAAAGCTCCTTGTCATCTCTGTACACCAAATATTTCACAGATTTCAACTGTCCCCTAAAGATTACTTGGCTTGAGTCTAGAGTTTTAATCAGTTCATGTTGCAGACATAGAGGGCAAGAGTTCCTTGCATTCTCAAATTCATATCTACTTTATAGGAGATAAAAATCTTAGACCAGTAACACAGGTATGTAAGACATATGACTTTACCTTTATATAATCCTTCCCTCCATTCTGAGTTTCATTCTTCTCACCATTGTATCCTCAGGTTGTAGCCCAATGCCTGATACCGAATAGATGTTCTATAAACAGTTGTTAAACAATGAATGCTAAGAATAGCCATACCTGAAATACTAGTCATCAAAACTGATCCAAATAAGATAGCTATAATTTTAATAAGCAAAATATAATAGTAGTCAGAGAAAATTTAGAACAGTAATGTCCTTTTCTAAAGTGTCACAAGAAGAATAAATCAACACGGATCTTACCTGTATCTCATAGATTCGTATCTGGAAGCAATTCTGAATTTATTTACATGCTTTTTCTTTGGCTTGAAAGTGCAAAAATTACTGTGAACTTGATATTTTAAAAGATTCCCTTTTCCACTCCCCCCTCTTTAATTTCGTTTTACATAAATAACAAAAACATCAACAAGAAACAAATACAATACCCTGAGGACATCTGTTAGGATAAAGATATTGTGCTTGCATTTATGAAAACACAGCCACAATCTTCAATAGACTTTGCAATAACAGTATTTACATAACTAAACACAGGAGGGACCTCATTAAATGGCATAAGAGGGAATCAGAGCTGAATGTCTGCATTTGCCATTTCCCTAACCAGGAATTAGTGAAACTCCAGTTACAAGATGATAAAGCATTATCTGCCAACTGTAGACAATTTTCAGGACTAAAGAGAGTGCCATTTCCCCCTCATCCTCTGAGACTTAGGAAGGACTAAAAGCGGGTAGAAGGAGAAGAAACATAAGATTTGGTACCTTACTTTATACTTCCTTTGTATCTTGAATGATCAAAAGTTTTATTGTTATTGCTGTTTTCATTATTGTTTACAATGAAGGAATAATAGATATAAATTTCAGACCTTATAAATTAAGGTTTGCAAAAGATCTCTCTCTCTCTCAACTTTTTCCATAAATCAACTTAATTTCTCTTCCAAAGCCCCATTTCATTAGGTATAGAAACTTAATCTTAGTCAATTCAGGACTTTCTTGCCATTTCTCCAGGTGTCTAAGTTGAGGAAGCAGCCTCAGTAGTACTAGGCCATTGAGTGCTGGTGGTGGACCATCTATTCCTTGGAACATATGTCTACAGAGGCATCCAATGATGTTCCTTCATTCCCTCTCATCCTCATTCATCAGTCCGTGCAAATTTCTACTGGGTTGTCTTCATTCCCACTGACTGTATAATCTCCTTCCCTTTGGAGCTTACATGCTCATTTGGGAAATAAGAGAACTTAAATAATAACACAAGTAAGTTTTAAAATTCACAACTGTCATAAGTACAGTGAAGAAAAAGTATACACTTCTGTGAAAAAAATATAATACCAAGGCTTAGACTAATTTAGAGGAGAAAGGAATGCTTTCTTGAGGAAAGGATCACTGAACTGAAGTCTGAGATGAGTAGCAATCAAGATTAATTGTATAGAGGGGAGAGTAATCATTGGAAAAGAAGATTGTGGACAGAGAGAAGAGCACATTCAAAAGTCTGTGAAAGAAGACCAATTTGAGAAATTAAGGGAAGTTTGGTGTGGCTTGAACATAAAAATAAGAGTAGAATGTTAGAAGTAGAGTTTTAGCCAGGCTTTGTAGGCCGTGGGAAGTGTTTTGTTTCTGCTCCCCCTAGACAGAGGGGAAAACTTTATAATTCATGAGTATTGATTTGAATAATCAGAAGGATTTTTGTCTCAGTGGTGGATAAAAATTAGCTATAGACTTAATGCTGCTCTGGCACTGCCTAAAAATCCTTAAGTCCAATCTTCAATGAATGAGAATGTTTCCAAGTAACTTTACCACATCCAGAAAAAAGCTCTAGAATATTTATATTATAGAAAAATATCCAGTGCCCAACAAGGTAAATCACAATGCCGGGCATCCAATAAAAAATTACACAACATACAAATAAGCAAAAAAATGCAATCCATATTTGAGAGAAAAATTATTCAATTAAAACCAACAGAGAAATGACACAGATGATAGAATTAGTAGAGAAGGACATTAGAAGAGTTATTATAACAATTTCATGTGTTCAAGAAGCTATGTAGAGATGTGGAAAATATTTTAAAAATCTAAATCAAACTTTTAGAGATGAAACCTATAGTATGTGAGATGAAAAATAGACCACATAGGATTATTGGCAGAATACACATTGCAGAAAAAAATATTGGTGAACTTGAAGACAGGGCATCAATTGATGAGCAGAGCATCAGTGAAACATAGGACAATTTTGAACAGCTGAACATTCATGTAATAAGAGACGAAATAAAAAAGAAGAAAAAGGGAAAAAATATTTGAAGAAATAATGGCCATTTTACCCAAATGAAAACTATAAACTCACAGATTTAAGAAACTAAAGAACAAAAAAGCAGGCATAAAGAATGTGAAAAAAAAACTACACTGAGGCACATCATAAACACATTGCTCAAAAGGAACAAAATACAGATGGATTGACTATAAAACAAACAGAAAAATGGTAGTTTTAAACCTAACTATATCAATAATCACATTAAAAGGAAGAGATTTACACATTGGATAAAAAGACCCAACTATATGCTGCCCACAAGACATGTATTTTAAATACAAAGACACAAATAGGTTAAAAGTGCAATGATGGAAATAGATCTACCATGCTAACACTAACCAAAAGAAAACCATCATGGCTATATTAAAATCAGGTAGATTTCAGAGAAAAAGACATCACCGAGAATATAAAGCATCATTTCATAATGATAAAAGAGTCCATTCATCAAGAAAATATATCATTATTAAATGTTTGTGCACATGATACCGGAGCTTCATAACACATGAAACAAAAACAGAGCTGTAAGGGAAATCAAAAGATTCTCAGTATTTGATAGAATAAGTAGACAAAAACCCAAAAATCAGTAAATGGGCCAGCCCTGTGACGTAGTGGTTAAGTTCAGTACACTCTGCTTGGCAGCCCAGGTTCACAAGTTTGGATCCTGGGTGTGGACCTACAGCATTCATCAGCTATGCTGTGGCAGTGACCCACAGATAAAGTAGAGGAAGATTGGCAGAGATGTTAGCTCAGGGCTAATCTTCCTCAGCAAGAAACAAATCAGTAAAGATATTGAAGACATAAATAACATAGTGACTAAATTGGCTAGTTGACATTTATTAAAACCTTTCACTTGACAATAGCAGAATGCACATTATTTTTAAGTTCACGTAGCGCATTTACCAACATAGACCATACATGAGTTATAAAACAGTCAATAAATTTCAATGGATTCAAGTCATACAATGTATATTCTCTTATCACAATGAAATTAAATTTGAAATCAGTAACAGAAAGATATCTGAAAAATCCCAAAATATTTGAAAATATACTTCTAAATAAGCCATAGGATAAAGAATAAATCTAAAGGGAATTTAAAAAGTAATTTGAACTGAATAAAAATAAAAACAGAACCATCAAAAATTGTGGGATAGAGCTAAAGAAGTACTTAGAGGGTGAATGGATAAACAAGTTGTGGAATATCCATAAAATGAAATATGACTCAGAAATAAATGAGTGAGCTATTGATATGCACAACATGGATGAATCTTAAAAAAATCATGCTGAATAAAACAAGTCAGACAAAAGTGACTACATACTCTATGATTCCAATGATAGAAATTTCTAGCAAATTCAAACTAATCTGTAGTGACAGAAAGCAGGGCAGAGGGTTCCATGTGAGATGGGGCAGGAATGGACAGAAAGCAGAGATTATACAGCAGAATAAGGACAACTTTGGGCGGGGGGGGGGGGGAGAAGAAGATGTGGAGGGCATCTTTATTATCTTGATTACATTGATGGTTTCATGAATGTATGTGTATATCAAAACTTGTCAATTTGTACATTTTAAATATTTTCAGTTTATTGTATGTCAATTATACCTCTAATAGATCTGTTAAAAAATAAATAATGATATAAGCAATGATAGTAAGGGGATAAAAATAGCATGGCCTATTTCTTCATAACTCCTGAGAGAGGAGGCACTACACAAGACTTCTGATAAAGTCCCGCCTGAGTAAACCTCCCTCTCCTAGTTTGTGAAAATAGGGCTCTTAATGGAACAAGTTAGTAATAAAGATATAGGTTGGTCTGCCAGGGAAGCATCATACGTTCTATTCCTCAAAGCTTTGTTTCTAAATAGAAAATCACCAAGGTATGATAGAATTTTTATTTTCATTGAGCTTAACATTTTTCCATTTGTAACATTTTACTTTGATATCTAAAGATGTGATTATCTTGTTTATTAAAACCATAAACTATTGGAATAAGCTTGATGCTCAGGATGAGTCTTAAAAATACATTAATACAAAACTAAATTGCAAAGCTAAGTTGGTAGATGTACTGTCTCCATTAGATGGTGGTGGATACTGACTGCTGTAAAGCTTTCAAATAGTTCCTAGATTTTAAGGACCACCACTAGACTAGTTTACTGCTATCAGACACCAGGCTTGTTTTGGTCAGTACTATATATCCAGTGGCTGGCACAGAATCTGGTATAGTGAAAATACTTTTGCATAGCTAAATAAATGAATGAATGAATGGGATATGTATCACAAGTAGAGATGGGAGAATTTGGAGTTGAAACATTCTTTTTATTGATAGGAAAAAGGAAAATAGCAAGAGCGACAACAACACCTTCTATCCATAACCTCATGGTACAAGAATCTTACCAAGGCAGAGGAATTTGACTTATTTTTCCCAGGATATCTCAACGTCACATATTGACCCTGGGTCTTGTACTTTATATATAGTTAGTAGTGTGGCTTGTCACTGATATTTTCTGGAGGAGTCTCTGTTTTAGTGAAAATGGTATTGCCACAACATTGAAAGGTGATAGCATCAGTGAGTTCAGAATAATCTCAATTGTTTCCCATCACATTAAGGATAAATTCTAAAGACGTTACATGGTCTACCTACAAGGCCCTGTAGGTCCTGGTCCTAGATATTGACCAACCTCACTTTCTACCATTCTCTTTCACTTTACCTGCTGTTATATATCCACACGTGCCTCCTTATTCATAGAACGTGCCAAGTACATTCCAATCATGGGGCTTCTGCAATTCTATTTGCTTTGATTGAACTATTCTTCATTTTGATATTTTTGTTGGGTTCTTTGATTTTATCCAGAATTTAGAATTATATATATATAAATATATATATTTGTTCAGTTCTGCCTTTTCTTTCTATACATTCAAAATCAAAATGAGACAGTTGCCATATCTTGGAATCTGTGACAACTTAAAATGTTCCTGGACTATTTTATTTTCCAGCTATTCATGATGACATAAATGCCAATTAATTTAGCCATTATCTACTTTGGACATAAACTGAATTAAAACCAGAATAAAAGTTTCTCATCTAATAGCGTGGTATGGGAAAAGTTGGGTTTCATTTTCTGAGGTTCATTTTTTGAGCTAATTAACATTGAACTTAAAATGATACTCACACACTTTACTTTCATTTTTCTCTCAATTTTAACTTTATTATTGCTCAATGGTTTCTTCCTGATTCAGTTGTTTCATTTTTTGATTTTGATAAAAAGCCATTGTATATTTTATGAAAACCTAAATGGACTTCTTTATTTTGTTGGTAACATGGGAATTGAGATGTTCATTAGCTTTTTAACTATTTGAATATATATATATATTTATATATACATAAATTCATATATACATTAATGTATATAAATATATATATTTGTGTTTTGAATTCTTCTTTCTATCCTCTACTTCCTCCTTAAAAAATCCTTAACATGTTGTGTGTGCTGTAGTTTATATCTTGGTAATTGATTTACACTGAAATAGTTGGTATTTTCTAACCTCATTCCCTACTTTTAATCAGTGTTTTGGTCCACATGACAAAAATTTTAAAGTAATGTTTCTATTTTTACATATGAACTTTATTCCGTCCTATGGAAGAAAACCACAACTATACTTCAATATCATAACAGGGATGGCCACTGGAAAAGCTAAAAGCTGGTAAAATGCATTTAATCAAATAAAAGCCATTTCATGCTCAGTGTCATTCAAAGAAACAGTATTTACTGGAGCCTCTTAAAGAGGCAAAATAAGGAAGCCTGTGTTATTACAGACATCAAAATATTGTAAAAATCTCATCTATACATCCATTTGCACAGTCTTCATAGCAGCTCTTCAAATCTCTCTCATCCTTCTATTATTCTCTTTAAAATACCTTAAAAATTCTCCTTTGCTCTGCCTTTTGACCATTGAATCATTGAATTCAAAAGGGGAAAAGAGTTTTGTCTTCTTTGATAAGACTTTTCCTTTCAGAACTATTCAATAAAAGCTCAGATCCTGTAGGTGCCAAGCAGCAAAGGACTCTCTCTCCTTAGAAGGTGTACCTTAGTATATCAGTCCGTGTCTCTGTCTCATGTGTCTTCCTTGCTGCTCTACAGCCCATCTTCTGCTCCATTTTCTGCAATCTTGGCCCTCTTGCCCATAGACATCTTCAGTCATATCAGGTTCATTCACACTTTGAATAGAGTAAATGAGACATTTATACATTATACATCACAAAGTAGATCTCAAGACCAGGGTTATAAACAATGGAGATGAAGAAGTTACTGATGATTGACAAGAGCGACCTTGAGAAGGTGTGTGTTTATGGTGGCCCTCATGACGTGACATGTCCTAGAGGCAGCCTTCCAACTTCCCCCTCTACCTGCTTTTAGGCAAAGCTTTGCAATCTAGTGAACAAATAAATGCTCTTAAATATTCATAAAAAATTCTTACAGGGTGGATATGGAAAATGTAAAAGGTACCTTCCCAGCAGTTATATTATTGTGCAATTATAATTGAAAATACAAAATTTGATCACTTAAAATATCAGTTTCGGGGTTGGCCCGGTGGCGCAGTGGTTAAGTTCACACGTTCTGCTTCTCGCCGGCCTGGGGTTCGCCGGTTCAGATCCCGGGTGTGGACATGGCACTGCTTGGCACGCCATGCTGTGGTAGGCGTCCCACATATAAAGTAGAGGAAGATGGGCACGATGTTAGCTCAGGGCCAGGCTTCCTCAGCAAAAAAGAGGAGGACTGGCAGTAGTTAGCTCAGGGCTAATCTTCCTCAAAAATAAAATATATATATATATCAGTTTCAAACAAGAGCAAAGTTAAATGGACATGGTTTGGGAAGTAACTAATAACAAGAACCTTCTTCAGTTGTTTTCAAGCTTCTAAAGATGATTTGTACAACAAATCGACAAAATCTGAACATTTGTTCTGACTCACTTCCTCTTTTTTCTATTTTATTTGGAGACATTTTAACCTTGGAATAGTTGTTCTGATCTATAGTATAAGATTATAAATTGACAGTGGCTGTGAAGTAGGTCCTATCTTGTGAATTGTATCACCAAGGCAAAACCCCCTAAGATTAATATGACAAACAAATGATGTTTGATTAGCGTGATAAGTGATCTAGCAAACTTATTTAAATTCTTTATTAGGGGAATATTTTTAAAAAATTTTGTAAACAAGGAAATTGGATGAGTTGTAAAGAAGGCAAAGTAGAAGGTTCTGAAAGCTCCTGCTATTTGAACTTATTTGGACTTCTTTCCCAGCTGTTGGACAACCAGAAACACAACTACAGTCAAGGTCATTATTGAGTAGTTGAGTACAAGCTTATAGCACAGAAAAGTGGGAAAAAAGAGGTGAAGTAAGATATTTCCTCCCAGCTATGTCAGCAAGGGTATCTAGTAAGTAACATCATTAATATATAAGGCAAGAATTAGAGCTTTCGCTAATAAAATACTAAGCACTCGCACATCTCTTCGGAGAAAGCTAGAATTTTAAAAGCGAGAATCTCATCCTCATCATTTTAAAGAAACACAAAAAGGTTATTGTTAAACACACACATTTACAATTTTCTACAAGTGATCTCAACAATGGGCGTGCTTTTGCATTTGGTCAGATGGAGCTTTTTGCAATGGGTATGTCCACTAGTTTCAACATTGAGCAAAAGGTTCCCACTACAATAAAAAAATCTGAAAAAGGAAATCCTGGACCTCATTGAACCTATTATCTTGCCATTTTGTAGAAGAGAAAACTGAGGCTTTAAAAAAAAGCAGTTCACGCACTCAGTTAATGTCAGAGTCAGAATCTGAATCCAAGGCTGACTCGAGTCAATGATTTTTAGCTTCACATACTTTGACTACTGAACGGGGATAATTCAGCAAGCTCCAGGCAGCAGTAGGAAGCCCCGGGTGGAGAACTGCTTTGATGAGAAATACTGATTGCTGCTGCCGTCTGAATTGTGAGTACCCACATGCATGTCACATAGGCACAAGCTAATCAGAACAAACTGTACCCCCTGCAATCTCAGGTGACAGACAGACACACAGTTGTAGCTCAGGGGCCAACTTCCCCAGATACCAGAATTATGTCTCTGTTGAAAATCAGCCGCATGGGCTTTTGCTGGTTTTGTGAAACAGCAGGGAAGAAAGTCTTTCAGCCCAAATGTAGTTGCAGAGTAAACATAGAAGAGTTGTTTCATCCAAAGGAAGAGGTGGTGGGATTTTGAGGTCTTCAGGACAGTGGTCAGATGGAGTGTGTTCAGGGTCAGAGCTAGAGCGAGGTGCGTTTCTATGAGGAATGGAAAGGAAGTTGTGTCTGTCTAAACTCTCTGCTGCATTAAGTGCCACCCAGACATCTTCTCCCCTCTCAGGATCCTGTGGGAATGCTCTACTACCTACTTAGAGCCAGACTGACACACCCTAGTTGGTTCCAATAATGGTTTGTTGGACTCCAAGAGCTAAGGGTCTTTGGGACAGCACTTCTTACATGTCCCTGGACTCCCTATCTCCAGTCTTGCCCCACATCCCAATTAAAACTACTCTTTTCATTGCTCGGGAGTGGCCCTTCTAATGAAAAAAAAACAGGATGGTTATATCCTTTAGCTATTTACCAACACTTTAGTGTTGGCTCATCAATCACAAGATAAATTAAAGACCGGTAATTATCTGATAACTTTCCAACTCTTGCTATCCCACCATTCTTCCCGTACTCAGTACCAGCTTTGTCTTGCCTCTAGGGCTTTGCAAATGCTGCTCCCATTTTCTAAACTGTACCTTTATCTTCTCCAACTTCTACAGAAACTTATGCCTTCTTAAAATATTGGCTCAGTTATTCTTTTTTACACGCAGCTTTCTGGTTCTCCTCTAGGCTGCTTTGTTTTGCACATTAAGCTCTATGGGCACAGTGCCAAAGACACACAGGCTTCCAAAGGTCTAGTAAAAGTTTAGTGGGATGTGGTTTAGTGGATCATAATACGTTTGATATGATTTGAATTGGGCCTTCTAAAAAGGAGAGTACCCAGAGCCTACAAGAGTCTTAAACTGGTAGTGCTAAGGGGCCGGCCCAGTTGCCTAGTGGTTAAGTTTTTGTGCTCTGCATTAGTGGCCCCAGGTTTGCTGGTTCGGATCCTGGGTGTGGACCTACACATCGCTCATCAAGCCGTGCTCTGGTGGCATCCCACAGAGAAGAACTAGAAGGACTTGCAACTAGGGTATACAACTATGTACTGGGGCATTGGGGAGGGGAAAAAACAAAGAGGAAGATTGGCAACAGATGTTAGCTTACAGCCAATCTTCCTCATCAAAAAGCAAAAAAAAAAGTCAGAGCTGGATAGAATCTTTCCTCATCTTCACAGCAATTTGGAAGTACATTTATTTAAGCTCTTATCACATTCGTCTTGTAGTTGTTTTAGACATTTCCGCAGTTATCTCTGAACTACACTGTTAAATTTTTTTGGACAGAAACTATGTTCCTAGTCCCTAGCTCATTATAAATTTTCCTGATTCAATGTAGATTTTCACTCATATTTGATAAGTTGGGTTGAATTTGACAAATATTACATTTGGTCTCTGAGCCCAGAAACACTGCACACAATAGTCAGAGAGAGAAACCTGGATCTGCCAAGAGCAAGGAGTAGCAAACAGCTTTCGGTCTCCCAGCCTCCCAACAGCGATGTGTGTGAGGCAGTGGCAGGTAAGGGGCAGGGGGAGGCTTGAGAAGCACCTGTCTTTCTGTGCTTTTTGAGAAGAAGGTTTCTCAAAGGAGATCAAACAAATGGGGCTGGTGTTGTGTCAGTGGGAGAAACTGAGTCATATACAAGTTTTTTGTTCAGTAACAGCAGATGCTTATGTTTAAGACAAACTGTTCAAGTTGCAAAACCTTTCTTCAGAAATGACTTCCTTTTCCCCAAACACTCATGCTAAGCATTTTACAAAAACAAATATGTGCTACTGCACAGCAGAAACTCTGACCTGTTGGTGGAACATTGTTCTTTTGTGAAATGTTCACCTCAAGTTACTTAAAGGTCATTTGACTCTCCTATGATATATTATACTATTATTAAATATGCATGCAATCCTAGGAGATTTCTAAGCAAAGCAGCTTAGGAGGAATGAGACGTGTACATTATTCACAGAATAATCTCTTCATCATTTCAGGACAGAATTTCACCATTAAGTGCACTGCATCCTATTCAAATTGGTGAGAAGACAATTTGACATTTATACTTCGTTTTCGTTTTTAAGGGATTCTTTACAGCTTGTCAGCTAAGATAAAAATGTGGCAAGACATGACCTTTCTTTGATGTATAAACAGTACTGCTATATGAGAACATGAATTGGGAAAGTTCTTGTAGTAAGCTTTCTTTTTATTTGCTTTCCTTTTTACTTTATTTTTATACATATGTTTCCAAGTGACATTTGGAATGAGAGGAAGAGGAAAAAAAATACAAAGATGCTATGGCTTTAAATAAAATGTAAAACTATTTGATAATCCATTTTACCCTAGTTCTGCTTTTTATAGCTCCACAAACTTATTTTTCTTAGTATTTTTTTTAGCAACTATAAAAATGTCATGATACTCCACATCATGTATCATCAGGGAAATATAAATTAAAACAACAGTGAGATACCACTACACAGCTATTAGCTTGGCCAAAATCCAGGACAGTGACAACATCAAATGCTGGTGAGGATGTGGAACAGAAACTCTCATTCGTTGCTGGTGGGAATGCAAAATGGTACAGCCACTTTGGAAGATAGTTTAGCAG
Source organism: Equus quagga (assembly GCF_021613505.1). Taxonomy (NCBI): domain Eukaryota; kingdom Metazoa; phylum Chordata; class Mammalia; order Perissodactyla; family Equidae; genus Equus; species Equus quagga. The sequence continues at coordinate 28,233,688 of NC_060267.1, read as the reverse complement.
TTTCTTACAAAACTAAACATACTCTTTTCATACAGTCCAGCCATTGTCCTCCTTGGTAATTACCTAAAGGGGTTGAAATCTTGTCTGCACAAAAAGACTGCACATGTATGTTTATAGCAGCTTTATTCATAATTGCCAAAACTTGGAAGCAACCAAGATGTCCTTCAGTAGGTGAATGGATAAATAAACTGTGGTACATCCAGACAATGGAATATTATTTGGCACTAAAAAGAAATAAGCTATCAAGCTGTGAAAAGACATGGAGGAAACTTAAATGCATATTACCGAGTGAAAGAAGCCAATCTGAAAAGCCTACATACTGTGTGATTCCAACTATATGACATTCTGGAAAAGGCAAAACTATGGAGAGAGCAAAAAGACTAGTGGTTGCCAGGGCTTATTGAGGGTGGGGGGGTTAGGCATGGTAGGGATGAATAGGAGGAACACAGGATTTTTAGGGCAGTGAAACTACTCTGTATGATACCATAATGTTGGATACATGGCATTATACATTTGTCCAAACCCACAGAATGCACAACACTTAAGAGTGAGCCCGAATGCAAACTATGGACTTTGAGCGATTATGATGTGTCAGTGTAGGTTCATCAATTGTAACAAATATCTGTATATGATGGGAGATGTTAATAATGGGAGAGGCTGTGCATGTGTGGGGGCAGGGAGTATGTGGGAAATCTCTGAACCTTCCTCTCAATTTTGCTGTGAACCTAAAACTGCTTTAAAAAAATAGTCTTAGTAATAAAAGAAGTAAAAAATGTAAACTATCTCATTAATATCTTTATACTGATTATATATTGAAATAGTATTAATATATATATAGGGTTAAATAAAATAGATTTATGAAAATTTTAAAAAAATATTTATGCATAACTGACCTTGCTTTAACCTCCTCACATAACTATCCATTCAAATCAGTAAAATGAAATAGTAAATGTTTTACCCTTTTTTTATTATCAAATAAATCCCAAATATACTTTTTTTGGAAATAAGAATATCATATCTTGAGATCTTGTCCACTAAACATAAAATCCTACACTTGTGTACCCAAATGCGTTTTTATGCTCAAGAGAATCCCACAATTTACAGAAAGATTGTGTTTCATGTGTTTGTAATTTAGTTGGTAATCTGTCCATTAAAGCAATATTAAGCCAAATGATTGGTGCCCACAAGACAACCACAAACCCCAGTTAACTTATAATTTATTTTCACTAAAAACATAAATGCATTTAACCTAATCATCATTAAGAACGCAGGATCCCCCTTTCCCTCTCGGCTCCTATTGTCCGACATTGTCTTTCCACATTTCTAGCCCTGCATTTCTACTTAGCTACAAATAAAAACCAGACACCTTGCCTGAGTCCCACACCTACATTCTTAAAATTTTCTATTCTGACTACTTTAATATCCTTCTAACTGGTCTCCCAGCCTCTAGGTTTGCCTCGTAACCCGCCTCCCACACCACTGACAGAGTGAAATTTCTCAAAGCAAATCCAATTGCCTTGCTTTTGCAATGCCTCTGCAGGGCCTAAAGGTCAAAGCTCAGACTCATCTGGAGACAAAGAGCCCTCGGTGGCTTGGTCTTAGCCTTTTTTTGCTCACCCATGAGGAGGCTTTATCTTCTATCTTATGTTCAAGTCATAGAAAAACACTGTAGCTCCCACAGCAGCTGTGATCCAGCCACCTCCCTCACCCCTCTTCCCCATGGCTCTGTATCTTTGCTAATGATGTTCTTCCTGAAATGAATATTTCTACCTTGTCCATCTTGTAGTTCTTAAGTATCCATTCAATTAATATTTGTTGAGAACCCACTACATGCCTTATGCTGTCCCGGACACTAAGGATTTAGTGGGAATAAACTACCAAAATACTTGCCCCATATAAACATATGCCAGGTTCAGGTTACAATAAATGCTGGGAAGAAATTACATCAGGATAAGAAACAGAATAACAGGGGGAAACAATTCAAAAAGCGTTCCTTTAGGAGATTTCCTTAAGAGGTGACATTTGAGCAGAAACCGAATGAAGTGAGGATAATTTGCAAAGATTTAGGAAGAGAGTGCTCTAGAAAATTTCCTTTTCTGGGAAGAAAGTGACTGGAAAGGCCCTGAGACAGGGACAAGCTTGAAGTGTTCCAGGAACCGCAAAGGGCCAGTGTGGCTAGAGCTGAGTGAATTAGGAGGAGAGAAGTAGAAGCTGAGGAAGGAAGGCAAATCAGGCTGGCATTGTTATCTCAACGGCAAAATACAGAGGAGGTTAAGAGTGGAACAATATTTTCAAGAAACTCAATGAAAGAAAGTGTGAGCCACGGAATTTTTACCTAACCAAACTATCTTTAAATATCAAGGTTGTAGAAAAATTGTGTTGACTATGCAAGAAATCAGAGACTATAGAACTCACAATCCATTTCATAGGAATAGGTTGTCTATGGTAAACTTCTTCCAACTAAGATAAGATTAAGGAAACATAGGCAAAAAGACAGTTGATAAGAATTGAATACATTTTAATGTAAATTTAAGGCTAAAAGTATAGTGGAGATAAAGGTGGAAGAATGGTTGATAAACGTGAGGCATCCTGATAAATTAGAAATAGTCCAACTTAAACAATGGTAGGAGACGGAAGCAAGAAAAGGAAAGGTGGAATAAGGTCCTGGATCACAACCTGAATGATATTTGGGAGTAAGGATTCATGTAAAGGGGACAAACCAAGCAAAGGAGGCAAAGGTAAGAACAGGGGGATGACAGGCATTCTATACTATAAAGAAAACCAGTAGAATAGAAACACAAAACTTCCTAAATACAATACAATATAAAAATATAGGGCAAAAACTGGATAGTGAAAGATATATAAAATAAGATAAAATATATAAAAACTATAGTATGAAATAAATGGTCAGAGCTAAAACACAAAATATCATTTAGATCACTAAATAAAAAAGGGTTTAGCTTAAAAAGTCATGAACTCAGTGCCTTGAATGGTTAGCTTGATGGTGTCTAGTTCTCACTGATGAAAAGCTTTGTTGTTCAGATCTGACAAGCAATTTTCTATAAATCACTTTCCATTGACTTGGTTTATAATCTTATTAATTTACACTTCCCTCCTGGTATTAGTATCCTTTTCCCCTTTCTCTTTATTAAACACATGATTGAAGAAAACAAACAAATGAACACCAAAATAAATATCAAGAAAAGAATGCCTTGAAAGAACCAATTTAGACATCCTCAAGATGGTTCATGTCTGTTCAGAAATAAACATATATATATTTTAAAATTTGTAGTCTTTATTAACATCCATGAATCTTAATTGATTAGAAATATCTATATTCACCATTAATGCAGTATGTAAAAAGAAACTTTTGAGGAATAAGCTCAGCTTATCCTAATATACTCTTATCACAGATAGATTCAGATGAAGAAAAAATCAATAAGGGGGATCTTTGGATTTTTTGCATAGATGCAACTACAGATTATTTTAAAAGAAAAACTTCTATTGGTATTTTTATTAGTGTTACTGACATTTGAATCTTCATATCTCTTGCTATAGAAATTCAGCAAATAAAATCTATACTGGACCACACAAATGAGAAAGCTAAACATACTTTCTTTTTATTTTAAATCATTGGCATAAATGATTCTTTATATAATTAATGTGTCTAATTAAATCATCTGCACAATAAAGTTGTATTTTTAGATGCAAAGTAGGTATTTGAAATCATTCATTCATTTTTTCAAATTAGGAATAATGCAAACAATATACTAAACACAGGATATATTTAAAAAATTATTCTTAGCCCTAAGTAATTTACAAACTTGTTGTTTTCATCCCCTCTGTGAAGGATATTGATACGTACAAAGTGGCATTCTATCATAAGAGGGGCACGTAAGTCTTGGGGAGGGCAGACACAGAAGGCTTTATAAAAGAGATATTATAAATCCAATATTCTGTAGAAAATCATTTCTGCAGTTGGAATTATCATAGTAACTCTTTGTCAAGGTCAAATTGACCAAATAATTGTTCAATTTGTCACCTTTTACCACGAGTACAACAAAAGCTCAAATCTGCACTATCAGCTCTGCAAAGCTCCAGTGGAAATTGTTGTTAATAGTTTTTGCTTCTATTGCTTTGCCCCCAGGAATCCCAGGTCAGGAAAGATCAGAGAACCAACTCTGGTTTTTGACATTTTTCTTATTAAATTAAAGTATTGATTGCCTATTTATTAAATTGAGTCTTGAAATTGTTTTTCTCAAACCTGTGAGTTTAGTTTGAAAGAAGAGAAAATGCCTTTTGTACATAAAATAATTTTTCTCTAGGGGCTGGCCCCGTGGCCGAGTGGTTAAGTTTGCACGCTCCGCTGCAGGTGGCCCAGTGTTTCGTTGGTTTGAATCCTGGGCGTGGAGATGGCACTGATCATCAAACCATGCAGAGGCAGCGTCCCACATGCCATGACTAGAAGGACCCACAACGAAGAATATACAACTATGTACCAGGGAGCTTTGGGGAGAAAAAGGAAAAAAATAAAATCTTAAAAACAAAAAATAATAGTAATTTTTCTGTACAAAGAACAATCATTTGTAGCTCAACATCTACTTTACAACCTCCAAAATACTCCAGGTAAGGGCAAATAATTTATGTTAACACAGAGCAAGTTTTTCTATATTTTTATTTTATTTCTTCACCAAGGGATGTGTACAATAAACAAAATTACTGGCCATCCTTTTCCTTTAAAAATTATTATTTACTTACGATGGTTCTGGCTTGAAATCACAGTTTTGTTTTGGCACTCAGCTGCTGCTATGTTTTTACACCTTGCAGCACAAGGGCAAGTATCCTAGTGCAAGTTAAGCTAAGGTAAAATCTAGATCAGTATTTCTTAAAATGTAGGAGATTGAGTAAATAATCAAATTCCTAATGAATCACAAACTAGTAGCAGCATCTGAGGATCTGACATTTTAAAAGCTGTCTAGGTAATTCTTATGAATCCTAAAAATTGAGAATCATCAATGTAGTTTGTTAGTGCTTATTGAGATGCTATAATATAATCTTTTAAAGTATTTCAAAAATATTCATTCCCTGTGGAAGTCTCTTTAATAATTTTTATTTGCATAACAAATACTTATCTTTGTTAACTATTTGTAATACAAATTTCTTTTTTGAATCAACTAGGCATAAGCTATATTTATTGTTGCAAAACACACAGATAGAAAGCATGGCCCCTGTTCCTAAAAATAAAAGAAATAGTAAATAATAAGATGCATTAATATTTTTCCAACTGAATGATGAAAATTAGTGGGGAAATGTTCACTACTGGTTAAATTCAAGAGAATGAGAAGTTAATGTGAATTGCATCAGTGATTGGAGACTCCAAGAAAGACGGTGGATTGTGGAGTCCAATTTTAACTTAGAGGATACATAAGAGAGCTTGAAGATAAAAAGGTCTGAAAGTAGCAACTTAGAAAATTGAAGGGCAAGCCAATAAACAAGGCTATAGCCAAGGAAGACATGGGAAATTCCATCATGGACCTTGAAAATCTCTGACCTGGCCATATTATGATTTTCCTTCTCATGGGATGAATACAAAATTAACAATGAGATGAGAGGAACTTTTGGAGTGATGCATATATACATTATCTTGATTTTGGTGATGTTTGACATGTATATGCCTATGTCAAACTTTTTAAATTGTCAATTTAAAATGTGTATGGATTATTATATGCCAGTTTTACTTTATAAAGATGTTTAAAAAATAATTTAAAAAAGAATCCATGAGTCCATACTGATATTTAAATGGACATATAAATAAGGGAGAGAGCAAATCTCTTCCCCACAGTTGAGTCTTAGCTAATAAATCTTGAAGGAATGGTGGAACTAGAAAATCATCATTTGATAACAACCATAGCAATAATTGTTTCAAAAAAAGTAACAAATGGGTGCCAAAGTTTTATGAGAAACAAGATCTTATATAGCATAAAAGTATTCCCTTCGTGATCCTTGTTAATCACAAAGGTAAAGAGAATAACTTTACAGTAACAAAATTTGGAACCATACCACCTTAACCAAGTGATCAAAGCTGACGCCACCAGTAATGGGACTAATAGACAGCATATGCCCTCTGATACGATGCACTAAGAAGGAAACAGTATCACTTTCGTGGTATCTCTGACAAAGTAAAACATAATGTAACTCTTACAATATGTAAATATCAGAAAAACACATCCTACAAAATATCTGGTCTATACTCTTTAAATACACCAAGATCATGAAATGAAAGTGAATTAGGCATGTTCCAGATTAAAAGAAACTAAAAAGATGTGGCAATTAAATGCAGCATGCAATCCTGGACCAAAAAGAATGGTATATAAGGTATTAGTCGGACAACTGGCAAAAATGGAATGAAGTTTCTGGATTAGATGCTGTATCAAAGTTAGTTGCATGATTTTGATCGTTGTACTGTGATGTGTAGAAGAAAGTCCTTGGGTTTAGGAAATGTACACTGATGTGTTTAGGGAAAAAGGAAGGTCATGTCTAGATCTTTTTGATTTCTTCACTTCTTAAACTCTCTTAAGTGCAATGTTGCAACCAAAGTAAGCATTTATGTGCTGCTTCTAAAAGGTTGTGTGCCATTTACTATTTTTTATTGTGCTTTCCTAAAAGCATTTCTAAAAGTTCTGAAAATTGAGTTACTGAAACTGTTCTATATCTGAATGCTGATACTAATATTAACATCTAGATTACATCTGACTATCAAAGTAAACAGTGAAAAGGATATTTTACAGCTATATAATATACTTTAGACATTTCCAAATATGATCGAAGCATTTAAAATAAAGAAATGTTTTAAAGACATATTCTCTCTAAATTTCTATATATTAACAAATCTTGTCCAAACCAATTCTTTTTATTTTCTACTGATATCATGAAAAAGAAACAGATATATGAACAGTATTATTGTAGATTAGTTTATGCGAAAATATTTAATGAATGGCATGCTTGCAGGTATGTCTGTCTTTAAAGATTGGCTGAGAATAGAGCTGTCTTTATGATACGATCTTATTTTTAAAGACACAGAAATCTGGCTCTTCCAATATTACCTATTGGCGTTCTCTGAATTTTAAGCACTAATTATATTTTTATGTGGATAACTATGTTGTTGATGAAAATATGAATATCTTAAAAGAAAGTTACACAGTAAGGACATATTGATAAAAAATACCTTAGAGTAAATAAGTTCTTTCCTTCCATGACCTCAGTTATCACCTATATATTGGCGACCCTCTAAAGGCAATGTTTAGTTTAATCTTCTCTTCTGAAGTTTCATAGGCAGCCCTTCATTTCCAGCTGGCTTCTAGATAATTTCTTCTACATGTCCCATAAGTACATAAACTGAATTCATTGCCTGTTGTTTCCTAAGTTGCACTTTAATAAGCTTGAATGTTCCTTTATGAATAAAGCAAACTTACAACTGGAGATAGAAGCAGGATTGTAAACTCTGCTAAAGAATCATTGCCACTCAAAGTTTGACCCTAATTCAACTGGTTTTAACTGGTATCTAAATAGTAAATGTTTATGATAGTAAATTTTCTGTGCACTTGGAGTACAGAACTATACGGAAGAATTTTCCCTCTGTGAAAGAATAGAATTGTAATGAAGATAGAAGACATTCAAAGAGATGGTTCAGAAAGAGAGATGAAGGAACCCATTATCTCCAGGTGTACATAGTAGAGTGATGAGGTGTGGTAGGGATGAGTTAGAACAAACTGTGTTAAATTCAGTTAATGTGACTTTGAGTTTAAGTATTCCAGATTTTGTTATTGCTTCTCTCCTGTGCTCAGCTCTTGGGGTCACTATAGTGGAGAGTCATAATCTGAGCTTTGATTATGTATATTGAGACTTTGGTACTCAAGTGACACTCAGAACTTATACTATGCCTAACTTTTTCACAGTCTTAAGTCATTCTTCTTCTCCTTGCTTATGGAGAATACAGGCTGAAGTTTATGGAAAGCTGGATAGCTGCTGATTGGGTTTGCAACAACTTTGTTGTTTTGTGAAGTCATAGGTCGGCTAAAAACTATTCACATAAAAATGGTACAAGGTATAGAAGGAGTTTTGTAAGGCAGAAGCTAGAAAAAGTTCCATATAGCAGGATGTAACCTAGGTCAAGTATTAACCCTGTAGAGGGAGGTTGCAGAGGGATACTGGGAATCAGGAAGACAATGAGCAATAGGAAAGAAGAAAGAGAGAGAATACAAAAAACTGAGGACATATGCTAAAAGGGGCAAAGTTCGAAGTTCCACGGAGATTTCACCTGCAGCACTTGGAAGACTGAGATAACCGTGACATCTCTACACCTTCCAAACATGTAGAAATTCCACATAAAGTATAATAAAATTAATTAAACGATTAAAAAGTAAATATTTGACTTCAAAATAAGAAAGGACTCCCCAATGCCGAAACCCAAAAGTGAAAGTTGGAGTGCTAAGCATATGATCTAACAGGAATGTGCTGCAGAGGACAATAGAACTTGAACAAAGTAGATAAGGACTGTATTTCTATGGCTTACAGGGCCAAATGGTCTTGGCCTGTATAAGGTATGGCTGATACCGGGGTTTGTGCATGAACCAGTATTATAGATGAGCTGTTCCCTTTATGTAAAAGGGGTTAGAAAAACTTGGTTCAATAGCAAGAGATGTGGCAAGGTAATATGTCTCCTTGGGTTCTTACTTTAAAGAAAAATTGCCCCTTAGCAATTGAACCTCAAGCCTTTGATACATGTGGTGAGACATATGAATTCATACCACCCACTTGATGCCAGATTTCCAAGCTGCGAAAGTAAAATAAAAATCCTCCTGGAACAACAAGACTCCTGGGACGCCAGGAGAGGCAAACATAAAATCAGCCTATTTGGATATTTCCACATGTGAAGGTGAACAAGATCATTTGACAGGGGGAGGAAGGAGCACATAGTAAGTAGAATATCTGCTAAAGATGGATTCCCATGACAGTTACAAACCAGATGAAGGAATCAGTATTATGAAGGGGACCCCACAGGGAGAACACACAGGAGATTTTATACTTGAATAGCTTAAAAATAATGAAATAATTTTAAAGAGGCAATAAAATATGTTTGCATGACTAAAGAAATAAAAGAAAACATAATGCAATAATGAAAGAACAAGAGAGTTGGGAAATAAGGTTGCATTAAAAAAATAGCACTTGTAGAAATTAAAACATAATCATTGAAAAGAAAAATAATGGAATTTTGAAAACTAAAATTACCTTGAAGGCAGCAAAAAGACGTTAAAAAGAAAAAAGAAAGGAGACAGAAAAAGAAGATGTAAGATGGACCTCCCTGAAGTTCCCAAAAGAGAAAGTAAAAAGAATGGGAGAGAGACTGCTTCAAAAACCTGGGTAGTGAAGGAAATTAAAACAATGAATGAGCGTCTACCATGTATTGTGCATTTTACGGTCTTTATATTACTTAATCCTTAAAAGAACTATATGAAGTCATTATAGTTTTATCCCTGTTATATATAGTATACAACCCAAACTCAGAAAGATTAAGTAACTTGCAAAAGGTTATTAATTAATAATTAATGGCAGAGCCAGGTAACTAGGAGTATTTTTAGCAAAGCCATTTATCACTTGGAAGCATTTGTGGCCAAATTTATGGCACTTTATATGAAGTTCTTGGTGGAGGGATTGGAAGACATGACTCTATCAGGAGTTTCTAAATGTAATAAGGCTACTTTGTTACTTAGGCTCCAGTTTCAATTAACGGTAACTCCTCTAAATAAACAAGAAAACTTACCAGAATGAAATAATTGGAGAATTGATGTTTATCACAGTAATAAAAGGCAAGCTATAAGAATCCGGGCTGCTCTGGCACCGGAGTGTCTGGCGATAGAGAATGTACATGCTGCTAGGAGCCCTCTAACACTTCACTTTCCCAGCTCCTTATCTACAAACCTATCCCCCTCCTTCTCTCTGCATGTCTACACCACTTCCTCATGTTGTTTACTGTCAGTAGATATTAGTACAGGCAATTTCTACTTAATGTTCTTCTAGTTCCCAACTAGAGAGAAAGAGTCTTTATGCCCAGTCCTACCAGGTAAGTCCAAGTGAATGACTCCAATTATCCTGGAGTGATTCAAAAGTATTGTAGGCCAGGCTCCCGAGGAGCAGAGTCTGAGATGAGGATTTGCATACAAGTGATTCAGTGAGGGAATGCTCTCAGATATCACCTATAAAGGATGAGACTATGAGAATAGGGCAGGGGAAGAAGCTAGGCAAAAGTGTAGGGTCAGCTGGAGCCTAGCCTCAGCCTAATTCCTGGGGGAGCTTTAAGTGGTACTGTAGTTTTCCCACATGAGGTGACTGATCCAGGCTTTTGTGTCTTCCTCAACATTCAGTCATGGGATGAGAGCCATTTCTTGAAGGGAGTGCTCTGTAGCTCCCAGACATCTCTGAATGTGGTGGTTCTTATTGACCAAGACCAAGTATCTGGATTGGGATGCAGCAGTGAGGTGTTAGCAGCCATCACTCACAGATTATTAGTTAAAGAGATCTACATGGGGCGCCAAACCATCTTCTACAGACTGTTCTCCCAGGACTATCTAGTGTAATTGACATGGACACTATATTTGGTTCAACCTGGTTCACCTGTTTTGCTTATGCTTGGAAATACAGGTGTTGGGCTTGGAGTCTAATAGGAGAAGAAAGCACTGATGGGTTGCTGGATAGGCTATAGATAACCACTGTTCCAACTAAGTTCTCTGCCTCTGTGGACATCATCTACTTTCTACAACTCTGAAATCTCCCCTAGAGTTTTAATATAATACTTCTTAATTATAATTATATGTATATTATATATGTATGTGTATACACACACATATACATTGCTTAGACATATGTCTGCCATCTGAAACTCAGTAAATCTAAAACTTCTAGTCTTTTCCACAGTTCAGCTTCCCCTTTTTGTGTTACTAGTACTATCATTAGGCAGTCAGGTTTAAACCATTTGAATTCTCTTTAACTTTCTTTTTCTTTTACTTTTCACCCCATGTTCTGAATCAACAGATCAAAAACATTCTCTGATAATGCTCTTTACATGCAAACCTTCCATTTCATTTTATTATCACTTTAGTTCCAGTTCTCATCTCGTTCCACCTTAACTATACCAGGAATTTCTCAATTGACTTTCTCATGTCAACTCCTCACTAATAGATTAATATTTCTAAAGCATCTCTTTAATCACATCACACCTAATTCAAAATCTTTAAATATCTTTTTCCCTTGCCTTATTAGAATATAATTTTTTTAATTCATATGTAAGTTCCCCCAATAATCTTGCCTGTATCAAGCTCTGATGGCATGTTAGTGTGTGGTTTGTTTTTAACATTTTGATTTTACAAATTATTTTATCTAGCCATAAAAGAGGAGAATATCAAATTTGTAAATAAATTCAAGTTGGGATGTGAAAATACAGATAGAATTTAGCAAGCTGAAGTTTTGGAGTAATGAATGTGGCATTGTGAATTTGGGTTCTAAAAATTACATTTGGATGAGGTGACAGAAATACTACAATTTGAAAAAGTAGCATTTATTTTAAATTCACCTTAGTGAGAAAAAAATGTAATGCAATTACAATTTTTTTTTAATTTAAACTAAGTAAACTAGGGAATGCAATCTTAGACTATACGACAAGGAAAATGTTAGTCAGAATCCATATATTTTGAAGTTTGAACAAAGAAATATTTTTCCAAGCAAATTCATACATAAATTACAAGCATATAAGACAATAAAAGGGAACCTATTTTATTAAAGTGAAACAACTTGGTGATCCTCTTCTCTGCCTCCCTGAACCCAGCCTAAAACAGCCCCTGAAGCCTTTGCGTGGAATCCTAACTCTTCCTAGCGTTTATAATCCATAGCTCTCGGTCAAGATTGGAAAATGTATTATATTTCACTGTCAGACTGTATCTAAAATATTGCAGTGCTTGCTACTGTACTCTGAGTAAACAAAACAAAAATCCATTTTGAAGGACAGCAAAATAATGGTTTAGTTACTGAAAATCATGTAATGAGGACTGGTTGATTGGTTGAAAGAAAAGGAGATGTTTAGCAGGAAGGATAGAAGAATCAACAGTGATACGATTTTTATACATATGAAGGATTATAATGTGGAATTGTTTCAGATAGCTCCAAAGGTCAAGTTAAAGCATTCTCTTTAAAGAAAGAATTATTCAAAGGAGAGGAAGTTTCAAAAAAATTCAAGGGCCAGTACATTGGCTCAGATCATTATTTATTTATTTTCCCATGATTCCACGCATGTTTTTTGCCAGGGTATGTAGTTTGGGTTACACATATAGGTACCACTACACCTTATGCCATGGTTGAGTTAATTCTAACAACACTTAAATACTTATTGGGTGCCTACAATGTCCTAGATACTATGCTAAATGGTGAAGGTAAAGGGATGAACAAGACATGATCCCCATCTTCAATCTAGTAAGGAAAACTAACATTTCCACAAAATACTACAATGCAATATGAGAAGGGCTAAAGGGAGAAATAAACAAAGAACTATGGGAAACAAAAATTAGGAAGCAAATTAGGCTTCTTGGGGGAGTTGATGGAGGTTTAAAAATGGCAATGTTAAGCTGGTCTTAAAGACTGAGTTTACCAAATGAGGAGATGGGAAAACCTACCTCAGATGAAGTTAATGGTGTGTGCAAATATACTGAGGTGTGAAATCACACAGAATAGGTGGGAAAATCTTTAGTATTGCTGGAAATTAATGTGCCTGCAGTTGAACAAGGAGGTAAGGATGGAAAAGAGTTCTGGGAGAAGATAGGGACAAGAGTTTGAATACTGTGGGTGATAGACAGGTGTCCCGTCTTTCAACCATCTATATTTATGACAAACTTGCTAGCTTGGTGTGTGGAAGAGTGACAAAAAAATGGGTCTAGCCACTACAAAATCCTAAATCTTATCTCTTTCCATATCATTAGTATATAAAAGGAAAATTATTACAGAGAAGTAGAATATTGCAATATAAGTATAGGAAGAATAGCTTTGCTACATTTTCCAGTTATTTAAGAAACTTCATAAAAACTTATTTGTTGCTGCATGATGGATGAGAACTAACCTGGAATTGTCTCCAATAAAATAGATCCATTTACAGTCAGATCAAATAAGGCTATGGAACTATGAATAAGAGGTGAGATGAATGATTCTAAATAAACACTGCCTTCCCTACGTTTTTCCTTTCATTTATTCTCTGATCATGGAAACCAAAGGGCTGCAATATTAAGCGATCAAGAATACTGAATACAATTTATAGCCCCTAAACAAGAATGATTTTGAATTATTCAACATATAATCATTCTTAGCCTTTTAAAAAAATTGCTATTTAAAGTACAAATTCATAAATTATGTTCTGAAGAGAAATTTTTACTTAAGGATCAGAAAGAAATCAAATGATTTAATTCTGGAGACTCTTCTGCTTTGTATTTCAAGACTCACTTCAATTTTATAGGACTTTCGGTGGAAGTACTTCAATGTTACATTATTTTCTAAGCCACTGCAAGAAAATAAATGCCTACATTTTATTTCTAACTTCTATTGGAATTAGAAAAAGATTTTAAAAATCAGATTGATAAGCAGAAATTTGCTTCCTTCAGTTTTTACTAACATGACTGGCATGAGGAAAAGGAAATAAAGATGGGATCGATTGTTATCACATGTAATTCTAGGCAACACTTCGTGGTGTATCTTACACTTTCGCTTAATGTCACCTCTGTGCACTTTTCCTTAATGTAACCTCCTCAATCTGCACTTGATATCATTTCTATACAACTCATGCAGGAAAAAGAAAAGATAAAAAATCTTAAAGGAAACATTATCCTTGATCTTCATAAAATTCTAGATGCACCCTACCTAGCTAGCTCTCTGTACTAATATGCAAATTGCCTTCCATTACGTATTATTTAGAGAGTTGTATGTATGTAGTAAAATCATACAAAGTGAAAGGAGAAAAATACTACAATTTTCAATAACTTTGTTTCAAACAAAGAAGTAAGTTTATATCATCTGAAATATGTCACTTGAAAAAATTAAATTTAAAAAAATTAAATTTCAGGGCTGGCCCTGTGGCCCAGTGGTTAAGTTCAGTGTGTTCTGCTTCAGCTGCCCCAGTTCAGTTCCAAGCATGGGCCTGTACCACTCATCAGCGGCCAAGCTGTGGTGGCAGCCCACATACAAAATAGAGGAAGATTGACACAGATGTTAGCTCATGATGAATCTTCCTCAAGCAAAAAGAAAGAAAGAAAGAATAAATTTTATGGCCAACTCAATTATTCTTAAGTACAAAGTAATTTTTTACAAACTGGGGACAACTTTCTTGGGAATGCTACACTCTGCACTTGACAAGATTCTACTCATGATTCATATGCAAATAGTTTCTTCAAAAATCTCTTCACTTGCTCTTTACTTACTTGTACTTCTTGATTTAATGCTTTTACTCTCCATGCTCCCAATAGCATTTTTTAAAACATACAGACCATATTTATTGGGCATTTTTTTGTGTGCAAGGTGCTGCACTGAGAACTTTACATATTTTGTTTTATCTAATGTTCACACTACATTAGCCTCTTTTTACAAGGGCACTAAGCCACAAATAAGTTGCCACTTGTTCAAATTTCCAGTGATATTGGGATTCAGATACAAGAAGTCTGACCTCGCTTAATCACTACACAATAATACCTCCTATGTGTCTTTTTAAGCAAAATAGAGTATAATTCTTTTCTTATCCAGCTTTCACCCTAACTAAATTGTGAGCCTTTGAATTTATTGATCCATTCAGTTACCGAATGCCCATCCATGCCAAGCACTGAGGATAAAGTAGAAAATAAAACAAGAGCTCTACACTCATGTAATCATCAGGTATGAAGGGAAGCATATGTGAAGAACGGGCAGTAGGAGGAGTGCCACCATAGACGTGAGGCCACAACTGTAGACGCACACAGTAGGAGCATTGTGCTGGGAATCTGGTAAGTCTTCCTAAGGAAAGTCATGCCAAAACTGAGTTTTGAAGAATGCCTGGGAAGTAGCTGGGTGAAGGATGAATGAGAGTTGAAAGGACTTCTCAGGCAGCTATATTTACTCGTCTGAAGGCTGAAAAGTAAGGCAAAGCAGGGAGTTTTGCAGACCTATTAGTAGGTAAGTGTGTTTGAAACAGAGTGTAAGGTGCAAAGTTGGAACAGATGAAGCTATTAAGAAGGTAGGAAATGTGGAAACGACCTTGTGTGTAGGGAATAGCATGATCTCATTTACACTTCATAAAGATCATTCTAATTACAGCAAGATTGATTGGGAATGGTTTGTTTGGGAAGCACTCTAGATTAGAGTGAAGGAGATTTGTTAAGAGGCCATTGTAGTGAACAAGGAAAGAGATGATGGTCACATAAATCAAGGTGGCTACATCAAAGATGGATAAAATAGCCAGATCAGGGAGATGTAAAGAATGATTTGGAAATGATGACCTTTGGTGAATGATTGAATTTGAGGGTTGATGGAGAGCAAGGGTATGGTGAGATATCTAGATTTCTATCTTGTGCAATTTGGTAGGTCGTGATGCCAGTTGCCAAGATATAAGATACTGAAGAATGAACACTTTATAAGGAAAAGCTAATAAGTTTAGTTTAGGACATGGTAATTAGAGATTTCTAAGTGACAACTTTGTGGAGCAATTAAGTACATATTCGAGCATATTATGAAATTTGGGATAAAGGTTTGAAGAGAAATCTCTTTAAGGATCGGATCTTTCCTTATTAATGTTTTTAACGAAAAGTATTTGGCACTTAATGATTGCACACTCAATGAATAGGGTTAAATGAGTGAATAAGCATTATATTTCTTTAGAATTACATATTTTGCTTTTGTAAATAAAAGTCAGAAATTTAGGAAAATTATATAATTGGAATTAATATTTCTCTTCGAGTTAAAAGTGAATTTTTAAACAACAGTCATGCAGATGGTATCAAAAATATCTAGGGTGAATTGTGTAAGGAAGCGAAAGCTTTGATCTTCACTCACATGCCAGCCACGCATCTTCTTCTGCTTTGTGTACCAACTCTTCACCTCACTTCTAATACTGCCATGCATCTACCTGAGTTTTCCTTAAAGGCTGATCCATAGTAATCAGATGTAGAGTAGATGAATGAATGAATAAACAACCTGATGAAAAGAACAAATAACTAAGTTATTAAGACTCTAAGCATAAGCATAGACTTATGGAATTGGAAGGCTGTTAAACCAGTCATTCACATATTCGTACACCAAGCTAAGATATCAACTCTAGGTTGATGGTCTGCCTTTGGATATTTAGCATATCAAATGTTGCTCTGTATTCAACAAGTGGGAAAGATGTTTTTAACAAAATTAAGATTGTTTTATTCTTGAGATGGCATACATTTCCATTTCCTAATATTGAACCAGAGTGGATGTATGTTTGTCTGTCTGCATGCATGTGTATAGTCTGCCAGACACTATAATACAGTGCTGAACAAAATTAGATATAGTCCCTGGACTCATGGAGCTTGGAATAACCATTAACTAAACTAAAGGAATGTATGCACACAGCTTTGCTTTGAAGGAGAAGCACATGGTCATAGGAGAGTATATGTTGGTGGGAGCCATAATGGAGAAAACAAAACTGACACTTTTCTTTACTACCATTATGACTAAGCATTAATATTACAGATGGAAGTAAGAGAAGACTTTGTATCTTGAGATAAACCACAGACACACACGCACATACACACGGAATGCCTATCTAATAGTAGTCCCCCAAATAAACGAAGCCTTGATCGCCTTTGCAGTAAGTTGCTAACTTCCTAATAAAAGCAAGTTCATCACTGTCTTTTTCATTATTAACATCTATGGAAATATTGAGACTTCCAGGTGTGATAATTATGTGAGGAAATTGACCCTTGGGGAACAATGAGAATAATTAAAAAACTAAAACTCTTTTTCTCTAAATACTTGCCAAATTATTTATATATGAAGTCCAGTTCTTCCAAAGGTTGGATTCTCTTGCAAGCACCACAGGTAAAAATACTTCTATTAATATTCATATCAGTCTCTGAGTTTCCTTTTGATATAATCTGATCATAAATGTCAAGGAAGTCTCTCTGCCACAGAGATGATTCAGCTGAGATCAGAAGAATAAGCAAGAGTTAACTAGAAGAAAGGGGTGGTGGGAGACTTTTCAACAGGCTAAGACATGGAAGTTATGATTTAAACTGGACTTGACTTTCTAATACCTGAAAATGTAACGGTTCTAATATCTGAAAATGGTCAGAAAAATACAGATCTGCAAGACATATCATTTAGAAGCAAGAAATGGAGATTCAACATAACATATTTGAAAGCAGATGGGAGAAATAGAAAGTTTTTTGCTGATTGTGTTTAACACTATTCAGCTAGTACAATAAGCCAATTTTATAAGAATAAAAATTTCTGTTAAATCTAGTAAGAAGATTTTCTTCACCCAAAAGTATTTACACCTGCAAATAGAACCATTGTTAAACAATGTTTAATTGGATTTTTTCGTTTGGGGGCACCCAGATTTGTTCTCGGAGCTTTACCTCTGTTTAGGCATTGAAGAAACGATAGTACTTTATTCCAAAGAGTTAATGGCACAGAAGTCCAGTCTTCCATCTACTTAGGACAACCCATCAACCAATATGTATTTTAGGCACAAAGGATTCCATTATCACTATTATCAAGGTCTTCCTTGCTAATTATATATATGTTAAAAATTATTATATATGTTAAAATACAGTAATATGTATATCTTTACGTATGTAAATGTATATGTGCATACAAAATGTATAGACTTACATATATATGTATATAAATAGAAATATACTAATATACATAAAATATGTAGGAGTGGCTCTGTGCAGGAAATAGCATGATATTTTCATATTGGTGCACAAGAGTAGGCGAAGTTGTAATAATGTACTTTTTGTTTAAAAGAAGCTGGTGAAAATCTAGATTTGCTTCAATAACAATATGAACAGATTAGAAAGTGGCTATGGAATTTACTTTATTGCAAATGGTCCAGTAACGGCAACCTTTAAATAGCAAATTACACACATTTCTTTCTTTTTTTTTTTTTTTGAGGAAGATTAGCCCTGAGCTAACATCTGCTGCCAATCCTCCTCTTTTTGCTGAGGAAGACTGGCCCTGAGCTAACATCTGTGCCCATCTTCCTCTACTTTATATGTGGGACTCCTACCATATCATGGCTTGCCAAGCGGTGCCCTGTCCACACCTGGGGTCCGAACCAGTGAACCCTGGGCCACCAAAGCAGAACGTGCGAACTTAACCACTGCACCACTGGGCCAGCCCCCACATTTCTTTAAAATGGGATTGAATTTGCAAAAGATTTGTCAAGCACACATCTACTGTGTGAAGAGAAGTGTGCTTGTCCAGCGAGCAGTAATGGGGTACTCGACTTCATGCAGTAAGGGATGTAGACGATGCTAGTATATGTATCAGTTACTGTACTGTTTTCTCTTATTGACCAGTGTAAAATCTCTTATAATCAGTTGTTTTGCCTTTATCACAGCACCTGTGTTTTACAATCACAAAATTTCATATAAATTGCATTTTATAGATGCCTCTCTCTTGTTTGGGGCATTTTATTTCACTAATAATTGTAAGTAAAACTGTGTCTTAATTAAGCAAACTCATGATTATCTGTGATAATGGAAAGTGTTGTTCTCCCATATGTCAAGTAATAAATTAATTGGAAAACAATTCTATAATCAAACTAGATGCTTTTAATAATCCGATACTTGCTGTTATGCAGAAAAAGTATAGCAGAGACTGGCTGAACTGAGCTTCACATTTTATCCAGGCACAGTGATTTTTATTTGTACCTTTAGGCATAGGGAGGAATTAGACGCAATACATGGTTCTTAGCTTAACTAATTTAGAAATTGTTAAAGTTTCTGTCCTCCACTAGAAAAATTAGTTGATGAATTTAAACAATTGTTCAGATAGTAGTTTCAAACAAATTGTTATTGAAGACAAAATGAATTTGGCCCCAAATAATCTTATTTGTTGCCCTCATTGATTTAATTCACTAGATAAAGCTCAAAATCCCATTTCATATTTCTTTTCGATGTATACTGGGAAATGATTGTTTACTTTCCAAATATCAAATACTATTTAATACATCAGCAACTAAAATATTCCTAGAACTTTTATTAAAATACAAGAATTTAGTGAAGTCCCTCTTTTAAGGTGATGATGATACATGCTGAACAGCTCAGTATCTTCCCCAAGACGTATTTAGTTGAAAATATAATTTATCCAAGGATGAGAGTGCAATTAATTATAAAAACATAGAAATGCTCAAATTGAGAACATTCAAGATATAAACAAAGAAAAATGAAAGCAAGGAGAAAACGAATGAGCATTTTGTTCAAAACATATGTTTATGCATATACTTACTTCCAAAATACTTTTTAAGGAGAAATGAATGCTTTAAGTGTATTTGCAGGACTCTATTTAGCTCTTCACAGACCCTTTTGTTAAAGTCTGCTCTTTCTCATTCCCATTCTCTTCTGATCTGCCCCTTGTCTTCAACTAACAATAAGATCAAGGGCTGGCCCGGTGTGTAGTGCTTAAGTTCATGTACTCTGCTTCAGCAGCCTGGGGTTCATGGGTTCAGATCCCGCGCATGGACCTACACACTGCTCATCAAGCCATGCTGTGGTGGCATCCCACATACAAAATAGAGGAAGATTGGCACAGATGTTAGCTCAGGGCCAATCTTCCTCAAGCAAAAAGAGGAATATTGGCAACAAATGTCAGCTCAGGGTCAATCTTCCTCACCAAAAGAAAAGATCAATTTCCAAATCTCTAAAATATTATCCCATGCTATCTCCCTAAGCTTCCACCCTCTATCTTCTCTCATATCTTGAAAGGGTATTTTACATAAATACATTTCCTCCAATTTCTAATCACAAATAATCTTCTTACTCTCTTACAGTCTAATTTCTGCCCTCATACTCCAGTTTTATTATGCTTTTAAAGTCACCAAGGACATTTTCATTATTACAGCTAATTGCTTCTTTGCAGCACTGGTTTTTGAAGAACATAGCTCATGTATTCAATCCTCCTTCTCCCTTGATCTTCATGATGCAACACTCTACTGGATCTCTTTCTGCCTCTTTGACTTCTCTGTCATTGTTTCCTCCCTCTATTGCCTATCAAATTGACAACAATGTTAATGAAATTATTTGTCTGGTGCAAAGTGTTGTAATGGGCACTCTCATACACTTTCTGCTTCCAAGAAGGAAAATAATGCTTCAGGAAACTTGGCAACTGACTTGGAAGATGATAGCAATTCATTCCCTTCAGTCAAGAGTATTGTTACTAGAAGTACACTTTAAAATCATACCTATAGGGGGTGGCCCCGTGGCCGAGTGGTTAAGTTCGCGTGCTCCGCTGCAGGCGGCCCAGTGTTTCGTTAGTTCGAATCCTGGGCGCGGACATGGCACTGCTCATCAGACCACGCTGAGACAGCGTCCCACATGCCACAACTAGAAGAACCCACAACGAAGAATACACAACTATGTACCGGGGGGCTTTGGGGAGAAAAAGGAAAAAATAAAAAAAATCTTTAAAAAAAAAAATCATACCTATAAAATATTATCTTTTGTATTGTCTATAATTTTGAAAAATTAGAAATAAATACTCAGAAAGAGGGCAAAGATTTATAAATTTGTGAAACTTATACTTGACGGAATATTATGACATTAGAAATGTTTGTGAAAGTATAATGACATAAAAATTGTTTAAAATAGTGTACAAGGCAGAGAACTGACTTGTACACACATAACTATCATTACTATACAAACACATATATATTTAGAATTAAGAATGGAAAAATACATCAAATGTAAGCAATGATGGTTTTCAAATAGTGGCTCTGAGAATCATTGTTAATTTCCTGTTTATCTCTATACTTATTTTCTAAATTTTTTCATTGTTCACATTAGTTTTATGATCTTATAATAAATGTAGAAATGGTATAGATTACATTTATGATTTATTATAAGGCTGAAAATCTGTAGTATGTGTATGATTGCTGGACAAAATATAACTCCAGAAAGAATGGCATACAAGAATTAGGTATTCATGTAAAAAAAAAAAAAAATGACACCAGATCTCTGAAAAGTGATCTTGCTATTTTTTTCTTCCCAAGAGGAAGGTGAGCATTATGACTATTATAAACTTATTTGGAAATATGCTTTCGGTTCATTTTGACTTCTCTGAATCTCCTTGAAACAACTCACATTTTGTACTGTTTGTGGATTGAACCAAATAAGAAGGCTCTCAAACTGGACATGCTGTCATAACCCACTCAGACTTGTTTGAATCCAATTATTTCCCAAAGATCAAATCTACACAAATTCCTGATACTTCAGACCTTTCTAGAGTCTACCTGTTAGCTAGAGATAATGGAACAGATATCCTTACAATAGAGGCTATGTTTTTGATGTGGTTCATTGTTTTGGTGTGTTTTAGAAGCTTGTGATTTCTAATGTAACTATGTCATTGCAGCTTGTGCTCCAATTAAACATGGAAGCCACCTGAAATGTCCATTAAATGCCTTGCCTCTTCCAAAAGAATCGGCTGTAAGTAAAATTGAGAAACATATCAAAAAACAGACCGTAGAAGCAAAGGGTAGTGCTTTCACAGATTATAATGGTAACCAAGGTGTTTTAACGCATACCCAGACTGTCCAACGAGTCTAAAAATCAAAGCCAACACGAGCTCCTAAATATTGGCATCAAGTGTTAGGTCAACTCCAGCCTCAAGCACCCGATTCTGAAGGAACATGTTACAAAAGAAGAGATTTGCTCTACTGCAGTAGCACTAAGATGGCTGCTTAGTCTGCCCTGAGATGCTGAAATGAGAAAACTTCAATAAGATTGTAAAGAATTTCTCTGGTGATAGCCCATCTGTTAATCACACAATCCTAGGAAAACTACAGAGGTGAGACATGGTCATGAGCCAAACCTTTAGGCCCTTTTGAACATCAACAATGGGTTTTTTTAGTTACCTCTTGTTTGATTTTGCATATAATATTAATATTGCATGTCTATTTTTTTGGTTGACTAGAAGTCTTTTCTTGATGTAAAGCAACTGCTCTTAAGCAGAAAAGAAACTTTATGCTTCTCACTTGAGGAAATCCTAATTACTTCCCAGTGATAGAGGAACTCATTTCACTAGATGAGTCATTAAGTAACTCTGTGAAACTCTGCAGGTCACCCAGAAACTTCACTACCCCTACCACCTCCTCCAGGAAAACAGAACAAATGAATGGCATTTTAAAACTGAAACTTGCAAAACTATCCAAGAAATTTCAGTTGCTATGACCATTGTCTTTCCCCTTAGCTCTCGTACCTCTTAGGTCCACTCCAATAGAAATATATAGCCATCTGGAGCTTTCACCACGAATGCTGAATCTGCCATTTCTATAGCTCTATGTGGTCAAATGGTGAAGAAGTATAATTTAAAATTCTCCAGTTCATTATCAAACAGCTTGTCCTGAGGATAAACCACAGGAAGGACTGCGTGACCTTCAGTTAGTAACCCCTGTCAACTGGAAATTATACCATTAAAAGTTGCTCTTGAACCTTATGAGAGAGTACCTCATCAGGTACTGTAATCACAAACACTGAAGTCAAACTCCAGGGCATCAACTCCTTTATTCACATATCACAGTTAAAAAGACAAAACATATTACCTCCTGGACTTCCATGCTTGGGGGACAAAATCAGGCAGCATCAGAAAAGAGATATCTTTCCAAAGAAACTCAGATTGAGTAGCAGACTACTAAAAATGGATGGATTCCTCACAAGACCAACAGATCAAGATTCCCAAATGCCCAGAGCCACTGAGTGACACTTTCTTCCTGTCTTCTTTTGCTCTCTTTTCTTGGCTATCTTATCCCCTCTTTGTTTCCAATTGCTAAAATGAGATTGTCAAGATTCTCCCCCTAATCTTGTTCCTCTGGGTAAATCAAGAGTATAAAAACTTATTACACAAGCCTATTAATATCAAACCACATCTCTTCTCTACAAACTCTGGGTGAGATGAGATTTGGTATTTATTCTGGCTGATCCCACGAGCACCAGGACTTGGCTAAGAGATATTGTCCAAGGCTTTCCGATAATTCTTATGTCAATGCTTTCTGTCTCAACATGTGTTTGCTGTATTCTGTCCAAAGACTTAGATATTTCCATGTAACTACTCATTTGACAAAAGATTGAAATTCAACTACAAAAATAAAAGTTCTAAGAAACACTTTTGGCAGTCATCAGAGTCTGAGACTGAAATTGACACAAGTGGAATAGATCTGACTGATAGACACAGTTATAGTCAAACAATGAGACGCAGTCTCCCCTTGACCAAAAGGAGGGGTTATGAGAGACATTGAAGGACTGAAAATTTTCTACTGTGGTCCTCACATATTATTAGATTCTGCATCTAGTCCTCTCCTATCCCTCTTGATAAACCTAACATGCTCAATCAACACCTTACTAAACTACAAAAACTATTCCTCTCTTTTCCCATTACTTTTTTTGACTACTATTCCAGAAAGAGCTGAATTTTGACTGACCTTTCTTACTAAAGCTCTATAAAAATTCTTCCATTCTTCCTTGAGACAGAACACTCCTTTGGGGTGTTCTCATGACACAGAATTTCAAATAAAAGTTTGTGTTTAATGGTACTCTGGTTTATTTCCTTCCATAATGTGAATTAAACTGGATCTGTCAATTTGATATATGTTATTCTTTTGAGGAAGATTAGCCCTGAGCTAACTGCTGCCAATCCTCCTTTTCTGCTGAGGAAGACTGGCCCTGAGCTAACATCCATGCCCATCTTCCTCTACTTTATATGTGGGACGCCTACCACAGCATGGCTTGCCAAGCAGTGCCATGTCCGCACCTGGGATCCGAACTGGCGAACCCTGGGCCGCTGAAGCAGAATGTGTGGCTCGCTGCACCACTGGGCTGGCCCCAATTGATAATTTTTGAAGTTTTCTTTTATAGCCAAACATTTTATATCAGCATTAATGTTTTGTTTTGGTTTTTTGATAGTGATATTTCTCTGATCTACAAAACAAATGGAAGTAAATACTAGAAATTATACAAAAATTGAAACTGTAAAATAAATATCTGGGTGATTGACTATTATAAAAACAGATTGATTTTCACAGATTAAAATCATCAGATGGGGCAGCCTGGTGGGTAGTGGTTAAGTTTGCGTGCTCCACTTTGATGGCCCAGGGTTCGAGGGTTAGGATCCAGGTGTGGACCTACACAGCGCTCATCAAGCCATGCTATATTGTCATCTCATTTACAAAATAGAGGAAGATTGGCAAAGACGTTAGCTCAGGGCCAATCTTCCTCAAAAGAAAAAGAAATTATCAGATAAATGTCAGCTTTCCTTTTCAGTTTTAGTATGGAGGAAAGGTTATTTGAGAAAAGAGAATGAATTTTAGAGATGGACACACCTGGTTTATAAACCAGACTCTTCCATAATTTGTTTGTGGACGTGGTTATGTTGTTTACTTCTTTGACATGGAATTTTGGTAGCATTGGGACCACTGCATCCAAAAAGGTAAAAAGACTTACCTAAGGACATACACATAGCATAGTGTCAGAATCCAGTCTCTTCATTCCTGGTCCGGTGTTTGTTCCTCTTCATTGTGGCCTCCTACACCAAGGTATTTAGTCTGCCAGTGATCAAAAGATATGCAGTTACATGATACCTTTCAAATAAATATCTCAGCTTATTACTTTTATTATCATCTAAATAATCTATTAATAAAATCGATGGCTTTTGTCAGAGGCAATTAACAAATAATTTTTATTTCTTCAATGAGTATTTCTTGAGAAACCACTTTTCTAGGCCATGAGAAAGCAGCAGTGAACCAAAAAAAGATAAAAGTCCCTACCCTCACAAAGATGGCAATCTAGTGAGGAGACAGAGAAATAAATGCTTCCTATAATGACAAAAGAATTAAATACAAAATAAACAAATAATACAGAGTAATATAATAGAGAGGGCTGGAGGTGTTATTAGAGAGACAGTAGTCAAAGTCAAAGAAGGCCTCTCTGGGAGGTCTCATTTGAGCCAGCGCCCTTGAGGTGAGAGAGGGAGCTTGTGACTATCCAGGGGAATGTGTTCCAGGCAGCCATATGGGCAGTGCAAAGACCCTGTGAGGAAAGCAGCTTTGTGTATTTGAGGCAAGCAAGCTTAAGAGGAAGAGATAGAGGAAATGAGGTCAGAGGGGTGGCTGGGGAACAGATCATGTAGGACCTTATAGGTCTTGGTAAGGTCTTTAAATTTTATTCTAAGAATGGCATTAAACCTGGAAAAATAATACGTTTTCAAGAGAATTCAGAGTCAAATGTGTAGTTTCCAAAGCGCTTTGTGGGATGATGTGATAATTAATGAAGTTTTACTTAATTAATCATACTAATGACATTTTAATGATCATATTTAAATAAGCCTTTGTTTTAATGGGCGTTTGGGTACATTTATGTCCTAAGAACCATATGGATTATGGAAATAAAAAAGCCCTGAAAATTCACTTACTTTTAGTTACACTCAATACAAACAAGAATTGTTAAAATTATGTTTAACTTAAATGTACAGTTGACTTTTTTAAAGTGGAATTTTTTTTAGAAAGTGGTAAGAAATAATATTGGAACTCTAGAATGTTAAATAGTAAACTAGAAACCAGATTCTTCTTCCTGTTTCTGTCTACCATTCACTAAATGTGCCCCTTGGCCATATTATTTAAACTCTCTGAGCCTCAGTTTTCTTATCTTTAATATGATGATAATAACACCTTCCTCAGGAGATTGACCAGAATGTCAATGAAATAATACTTGGGAAAAGTTTAGAACAGTATCTGATATAGTAAGTGCTAAACAACTGTTAATTTTTTCCAACCTTATGTGAGTTTCAAACTTTGTACATGAAGCCATAGGTCATGGTCGTTCCACATTGTTCTAAAAGTAAATGAACTCAAACAAAATAAATCCTCTAAAAGAATGATTCATTGAAAACACAGCCTATACAATTTAAATCATTTGCTAAAACTTTTGTTTTATCAAACAATGAAATAATGAGCAGTGAAATAATTGATCTACACCATTATTTATTAAGTTAATTTCCTGAGTATTTTGTTAGTTTGAAAAAGATGAACCCCCTCTCCCCCCAGGAAATAGCGTAATGAATGCTTAAAAAATAATTACACATAGCGTAAAACATGTTATTGAAATATGTTGAGTTGTGCTAAAATATATATCACTTTCTTATGTGCAAAACATTTTCACTAATATTATATCTTTTAATCTTCAATCCTTTGGGAGAAAATGAAGACGTAGAGGTTGGTAGCTCTTCTACAGGGCATTGGCAGATGAAAGTGCCTAAATTTTAATCCATGCCAAATTTTGTAGAAACATTCTGATGTAGTTTATAGAAATATACTGAATTTTGAAGATGAAGCTGTAGTCGTCTAGAAACTTGAAGTCTATATAGAAGAAACTTTAAATTACAAATGTAAATCAGCATTTGAGTAAAGGAAGAAAAGAAAATAAGTGATCACGCTTACCAAAATTTCCTTCAATTTAATGCAACAAAGATTCATAGAGTGTCTATTATATGCAAGAACCTCTTAGATAGTCATGATTTGTTAATAACCCTGGAAAACGTCGTAAGACTTTTCTAACTTACGATGAATATCATCCGAGTAAATATTTTACATGACAATATTTCTTCCTACTACCAGTGTCATAGTCATCTGCTCTCCACAGTGCCTGGCACAAGGTTTAAATAGATGTGTTGTATCTTTTTAAGTGAAAACTTAAGGAGCAGGATTTTCAATTAATTATAATTTTAAAAGTCTGAATACCCAAGAATGAACAAATTCTCCATTTATTTTCATTACTTCTATAAATAAAAAATAAAGAAAAAAGATTTATTTTTTTTTAAATCAGGAAAAAATACATTAGTTTTTCAAACTGGTTCTTTGAAGAAATGTACAGTTCTTTCTTTCAATAATTTCTTCAAAAAGAAGCCTTGTGATTTTTCCCATTCAGAAACTAAGTGAACATAAGAAAAAACGATAATCTTAATGAGAGAGCTATCATTTGACGAAATAACTTACTTAAGTCCATTGAATCGCAATAAAGTTATGTTATTACATTCTCTGCCTCTTTGAGTGAATGGCAGTTGTGGAAGTTGAAAATCAGGCTTTAAGAGCTATGTCACTGTAATTCATTTATTAAAACGTTTTTCATTCTGTGACCATGAGAGTTTTTTAAAACCAATGTTCCAGAGAACATAATTTTTCTTATGAATCTTATATTCTTGTTTTTGTTTCTTCTACTTCAAAAATGATATCTTAATTCAGAGGCTGTGGAGAAACTTTGATGGGAGGAATGACCCAGGTCAGAGTAGCAATCTTAAAAGACTGTGCTCTTAGTGGACTGGAGCAAACCAAAGTCTTCAATTTCCACCCTTTGAGCAATTCTATCAGGAGTTTAATTCAACTCCAAGTTGAGGTCATATAATTTTAGGCCTTCTCTTAATCTTTATGCCTCCACAGTATGTAGTTAAAAATCAAACTATTTTTTCCTGGTTCAGTTATCTGCTCCTAGGAAAAGGAAGACATTTCTTCTGGTATCTTCTATCTGGTAGGTGTTTTCAGTATATTTGATTTGATAAAACTTTATACTTAAAAATGAACCAAATGAAGCAAGTATGTTAAAACAAAACTTGATGGTACTCAATTTAATAATCATTTGATCCAATTTGTTTTATATGTATACCTGTCTGAGTTGTTTTCAGTATTTTCTTTTATCAGTGATTTATATATACTTAGAAATATGTTCAATTTTAAAACTTCACTTTCCAAATTTTACTAATCTGGTTCCACCAACTATACTTTTAAGAAAAAGATATTTGAGGAAAATATCCAACCAGTTTTTATGGGTTGGATTTGTATATAATGCCATAGCTTAAGTGTTCGGATTAATGAATATTGGTAAAAGTCTTATCTTACTTAAATATGACCTCTCAAGGCTAATGGTACATTTTTCTAATATCTAACATCAAGGCCAATTACAGGGATATATAGTGGAAGAAAAGATAAACATCTTTCTGTATACCAGTCACCCAACTATTATTAGCAGAGGATCTACTGGGAGGAAGGCACCATAATAAACACAGAAACAGATGTGCTTGGACATTTTCTCTGTAATTTAAAATATATGGGCTAAAAGTAATGTATTAAACAGAGATCTTTTACCTAAAACATAATGATAAGCTTCCTTTTACATATTTTACTGAAATCTCTATAATTTTTCTATTGAGATTTTGTTCTATTGCTGCTCCCTTAATAACATGGGCCAGTCTCTGGGAGGAAGTGATAAGGGAAATTCTTCATGGTAACAAAGATGAGATGTTATTTACTTAGATTTTCATCCCCTAGGTACCATTATAATATTTTCCTGGGTCTTTTTTGGACAGTTTTGCCACTGTAGATAATTTGTCTCTTTTCTTGTCAATCCAGATAGGCCTTGATTTTGAAAAGATTTATAATCGCTTTAGCTTACTTTTTATTAAAAATAATTAAGTAGGGGCCAGCCTGGTGGCATAGTGGTTAATTTCACACACTATGCTTCAGCAGCCCATGGTTCATGGGTTCAGATCCCAGGCACAGACCTACGCAACGCTCATCAAGCCATGTTGTGGCGGCATCCCACATAGAAAATAGAGGAAGATTGGCACAGATGTTAATTCAGCTACAATCTTCCTCAAGCAAAAAGAGGAATATTGGCAACAGATGTTAGCTCAGGGCCAATATTCCTCACCAAAAATAATAATAATAATTATTATTATTATTAATAATAATAATTATTATTAATAATAACTAAAGCAGCATATGGCACTTAGCTTTATTTTAAGCAACTTCTTATTTAGAAGCAGAGGATATGCCTCAGCATGAAGGGTTCCTCAACATTCTTGATGGGAATGTTTAATCAAATTAGTGTTAGCAGAATTTTCTGGGTTGAAGCATTTTCCACACAGACATTTAACATTGTGTTTACTCCTTAAATTATTTTTTGAAGGAGGTAAAAAATGGCACAGAAATGCCATTGATGCCTTGCAAACTTCTAGCACAGTCCAGTCTGAACATGGTGGGTAAAACTTTGTAGGTCCTATGAATTTCACTTCATTAAGTTGAGTGAGAGTGGGGCCGAAAAGGTAGTTAGATGATGAGCAAGTTATTGTTTGTTTTCATATATATATTTTTTTGGTATTTTGAGTCCTTAGGGAAGTTGCTCATCAAATAACATTTTTTAGTTGCCTACTATGTTCTCAGTGTGTTTTCAACACATTTGTGTCTTTCCCTTTTTTTTTACTTTATCAGTCTGTCTAGAAATTTATGAACTTTATTAATCTTTCAAAACATACAGTTTGGGTTTTGTCAGTTTTCCCTCTGTTCATTTTCTATTTTATTAGTTTCTGTGTTTAACTTTATTATTTCCTTTCTATGTTTTACTTTCGGTTTCATTGGCCCTTCTTTCTTTGGCATCTTATGGTAGAAGCTTGATCATTAATTTGAAAGCTCTCTTCTTTCTAATGTAAGCTTTTAATGACATAAATTTCCTTCCAAGAACTGCTTTAGCAGCTTCCCCCAAATTCCAACATGTTGTGTTTTCATTTTCATTCAATTCAAAGTAATTTCACTTGTAATTTCTTCTTTGATCTAATATCTAACATCAAGGCCAATTACAGGGGTATATAGTGGAAGAAAAGATAAACATCTTTCTGTATACCAGTCACCCAACTATTATTAGCTGAGGATCTACCTCCGCTACAGGTTATTTAGAAGTGTGTTACTACTATTTCAAATATTTTGGGGATTTTCTGGATAGCTTTTTGATATTGATTTATAATTTAATACTATTGTGGTTACAGAAAATATTTTTTATGCATTCAGTGCTCTTAAATTTATTGAGTCTTGTTTTGTAGCCTGGAATATAGGTATATTTTGGTGTCTTTTCAGTGTGCACTTAAAAGAATGTATATTCTACTGGTTTTGGTCCTAAAGTTTTACATGTTAGGTTAAGTTGGTTGATAGTGTTGTTCAGGTCTTCTATGTCCTACTGACCTTCTATCTACTTGTTCTATCATTACTGAGATAAGAGTATTGAAATTGCTAATTATACTTGTGGATTTGTCTATTTCCCCTTTTAGACACAAAAATCCCCCAGGATGATGTCAAAGGATAAAGTAAAAAGATGCTAAAGTTAGACAGAAAGGAACCAGAGTGCCTAGAAGTTGATGTAAAGGAAAGAGGACGGTTGTAAGAGAGAGAAAGATGAAGGGAAGGATAGGCAAATAAACAGAGACTGGAGCTTCCAAAAGAGCAGTGAGGAAAAGGTTGTTGAGTGACAATGGCAAGACGATGTCCTGAGAGCAGGGTATGGAGAACCTTCCTCTTAGTTCCATGAAATAGCGGAATAGTAGTAGGAAATGGGACCTTAATTGGAGAAGGATACAGAACAAGTATAATCACTGTGTATATTACAAGAGACTCAATACCTGCCAACTTTTGGGGATGGGAAGAAAATTCATGGAAATGTA
The DNA here is from genome assembly GCF_021613505.1 of Equus quagga. Classification (NCBI taxonomy): domain Eukaryota; kingdom Metazoa; phylum Chordata; class Mammalia; order Perissodactyla; family Equidae; genus Equus; species Equus quagga. The sequence continues at coordinate 28,202,914 of NC_060267.1, read as the reverse complement.
GTAAACTAAATCTCAGAAAATAAAAATGGTTTCCAAAGAGTAGTTAATAATAATCAAATGCCTTAAAAAATACAAAGTATGTTTGACCAGGAATGTACCTGTTGTTTTAGCTTATGTAGATCATCTAAACATAAAAATGCTGTATAAAAATTAATTAGCATTATTTTGATTTTTTTTCCTTACATCTCCATGACTTATGAATTTTATAACTGGAAGTTTGTACCTTTGACCTCTTTCATCCATTTCATCCACCTCACCCCCTGCCTCTGACAATCACCAATCTGTTCTGTCTATGAGTTTGTTGTTGTTGTTTGTTTTTTAGATTCTACATATAAGTGACATCTACAGATTGTCTTTCTGTGTCTGACTTATTTCACTTAGCAGAGTGCCTTCAAGGTTCATCTGTGTTGTTGCAAATGACAAGATTTCATTATTTTTAAGGCTGTATAATATTCCACTGTGTGTGTGTGTGTGTGTGTGTGTGTGTGTGTATGTATATACATACACACACACACACACACGATGTTTTCTTTATTCATTCATCCATTGATGGACACTTAGATTGTTTCTGTATCTTGGCTATTGTAAGTAATGCTGCAATGAACATGGAGTGCATATATCGTTTTGAATTAGTGTTTTCATTTTCTTTGGATAAATGCCCAGAAGTGGAACTATTGGATCATGTGGTAGTTCTGTTTTTAAGTTTTTGAGGGACCTCAAAAACATTTTTCCATAGTGGCTGCACCAATTTATATTCTCACCAACAGTGCACCCTTTTCTCCACATCCTCACCAACTTATTATTTCTTGTCTTTTTTTTTTAAAGATTGGCACCTGAGCTAATAACTCTTGTCAATCTTCTATTTTTTATGCTTTTTCTCCCCAAATCCCCCCAGTACATAGTTGTATATTTAGTTGTGGGTCCTTCTAGTTGTGGTATGTGATACGCTGCCTCAGCACGGCCTGATGAGCAGTGCCATGTCTGTGCCCAGGATCCAAACCAGCAAAACACTGGGCCACTGAACTGGAGTGCACGAACTTAACCTCTAGGTCACAGGGCTGGCCCCACTTGTCTTTTTGATAATAGCTGTTCTAACAGGTGTAAGGTGATATCTCATGGTGGTTTTAATGTGCATTTCCCTGATGATTAGTGATGCTGAGCACCTTTTCATGTACCTGTTGGCCATCTGCATGTTCATCCTCAGCCCACTTTATAATTGAATTGTTTGTCTTCTTGCTTTTGAGTTGTATGAGTTCCTCATATATTTCGGATATTAGTCTCTTATCAGATATATGATTTGTAAGTCTTTTCTCCCATTGGTTAGGTTGCATTTTCATTTTATTGATGATTTCCTTTTCCAAGGAGAAGTTTTTAGCTTGATGTAGTCCCACTTGTTTATTTTTGCTTTTGTTGCCTAGCATTATTTTGATTTTTGATAGGAAAATTTTTTGAGCAATCTATATATCCAAGAATAGAGAAATGCTATATAAACTGTGGTACAATGACTCAGTAGAATCTCAAGCCATTAAGAATGAAGTTTGCTGAGACTATGATAACAAGAATATGCTTAATATATAATGGGAGGTGATAAAATTCTCCTAAAACTAGATTTCTCTTGCTATTGCATACTGGCCTTCCGTGTTTTGTTATTTCACCAAGGTGAAGCTGGTGAATCAATCACACTGTTAAATTAGTGATTCAAGATACAAACCACTTTTAAAAGGAGCCAAGCACATTCTTCTTTGATTTAAAAGTTAATCATACTCATAATGGGTAAAGGTGAAATGAAATGCTATTGACTTATTTTTTCCAGCGTTATTAAGGTATAATTGACAAGTAAAAATTATACATATTTGATTTGTACAGTGTAATGATTTTATATATGACTACATTGTGAAATGATTACCATAATCAAGTTAATTAACACATCCATCACCTCACATAGTTACCTTTGTGATAAGAACACTTAAGATCTGCTCTCTTAGCAAATTTCAAGTGTACAATACAGTATTATTAGCTTTGGGCACCTTGCTCTACATTAGATCCCCAGAACTTACTCATCTTGAATTTATTTACTTATATTAGGCTAATGGTACATCTTTAGCTGAAGAGTTTATGTTATAAAGGGCACACTAAAACTGCCACATTTGACATTATAAAGATGAAAAATTAAGCTGATGCATAGTAGCCAGGGGGAAAAAATAAAAGCAGTGAAGTGAATTGGGAATACATTTAGCCTGAATGAGTATTGAGTGGAGAACACAAAGTGCTGACAAAAGCAAACCATATTGTTTGCTTCAGCTGTAAATTAGGAGACTCAGGTCCTTCTACAAGCAGAAACGGCTATTCTCTACTGTCTACGCCAGAGAGAAGCTTGAAATTCAGTTTCATTGGTCTGCAAAGGCACAGGCTTTGCAGCCTGGCTGACTTTTGTTTGCATCAGCTCTGCCACTTATAAACTATATGATGTTGAGTGGATTAAGTAGTCACTCTGAGTCTTATTTCCTCATCTATAAAAGAAGGCTGAAAATAACCACTCTAGGATTCTTATAAAGGTCAAATCATGCCATACATGTGAGGTTCTTCTCAGAGTAGTCAGCACATACTACATATCCAATGAAAGTTGCATTTCTTTCATTTTTGAACTTCTGTTTTAGCTGTACCATTTTCTCATGTTAAAATAGTATCTTCTCTGGAAATCTGGTTTATCATCTCTTCTCTCAAAATTTAATATTTTAAATGTGAAACTTTCATTTCCACTCAATGAATTTCTATCATATATGTTTCCAATTTAGAGTATACAATAAACAAAATAATAATTTTCAAATTACTTTAATGGCCTTTAAGTTAATTGGAGAATATGGATTATATGGGCCAATAAGAAAAATCAGTGTACTATTTAAAACTACTGGTAAATAATAATAAAATAATTGAAAGCTATGACAGTGGATCTGACAAAAAATATTGTTTTGTGTTTTGATCATTGTTTGGTAGCACAAATAAAATCAGTTCAGAGTTAGGTTGTCATGTCACAAAAAGTAGATTTTAGTTACGTTAAATGAGTGGGATGGGAAGCATAATTTCAGACCCAAACCTTTGGCAGACAGCCTTTGTTGATCATTTTGTGATATCTTGTTCTAAGCTGTAGGTTTCCAGATTATCAGAGCCAATGAAAAACATAAAGTAACAATTTTATGTGGGAAAATAATTTATTTTCCCTGGCTATATGTGCTATTCATGCACGTGGCACGAGCTTGGTTGAAATCTTAATATGAATTCAAAGGAAAATTATTTCTATATATGCCACCATCTTTTAAAAACTGAAGTTAAGCATCTGTTCATATTGTCTTTAGTGTCCACTTCATAAAACTACTATCAAATAGATATCAATTATTTATTCTCACCGATCCTTTAGTTTCATTCAAAAATATAAATGAAATCAAATTACTATATGTAAATGTGTGTGTAAAGCTGTATATGAATATGTATTTGTATATGTGTGGATACATATAAGTATTTGTTCTTCATGTTATTGAAATAGGAATATACTTCTTATATAGGAATAGAGAAAAAAGTTATAATAGCAGTGCAAGGTAGAAAGATATTTGCCTTACTTTTGGAGGCCTTGATGATTTAGATAGAAAAATAGGGTTTATTGAGTATTCAAACTACTCATACTGGTCTAGACAATTAAAATGAGTTTTGCTATAGTACTTCCCATGACAGTCATGATTGAGTGACTGATAGCAAACTTACAAAATTTATAAAACATTTTTTTTCTTGTCATGGGATAGAAATCAATTCAGGGCTAAAATTCTTGAAGAAAAGTCCTCAAAGAGTCAAGCTCCATACTCATTCTGGTTTTCTTTCTGAGGATATTTCCAAATTGCAGCATATTAGAATAGAGTACAAGTAGAGAAGAAAGATCTCATTGTATGCAGCAAATAGAAATTGGAGTTCTGGGATAGCAACAAACATCTTTGGATGCCTTTTATTCTGTGCATGAACAGGTCAAGACTCCAGGCAGCCTAGATGATGCTGGGAGACTGTAGAGATGAGATTTCACATGCTGCACAGTGCTATAGAAATATTGGAGTTACAGTCAAGTTTGAGTGGGAATATCTTGGTGAATATCCTAGCCTTTTAGGTAAGACCACAGAAACACCAAATAAAATATGCCCACCATAAAAATCAAGCTTCAAAATGATCAGGGAAATTTGATGGTAATTTTACTGCTGACAGAAACAAAATTTAACACTCTTTAGAGGAAGAAGACAAAATCTAGAGCCTCTGCAATATATCATCAATACAAGACATATGATAAAAAATTATTAGAGATGCAAATAACCAGGATAAAAAGTGACCAATAATAAAGAGATAAAATAATCAACAGAAACAGAAAGAAAGATGATCCAAATACTAGAATTAGCAGATAAGGATTTCACATTTTCATGATTAATATGTTAAAGAAAACAGACAATAAGATGGCCGTAATGACTAAACAAATGGAAAATGTTAATAAAGGATTAGAATCAATAAAATAATTAAATGGTTATTCTAAAATTGTTAAATAAAATATCTGCAAGAACTTATTGAATGGGGTTAACAGCAAACTGGACACAACAGAAGAAGGGAATAGGAAAGACAAAGGGAGATTAGTAGAAAGTTCCCAAAATGATGCACAGAGAAGAAAATTAATGAAAAAAGTATAATGCTGAGTATGAGGCATAAGGGATATGATCAAAATGTCTAACATACATGTTATGGGAGGACCAGAAAAACAGGAGAAAACTGGGACAAAAGCACTACTTGAAGAAATAATGGCCAAGAATTTTCCAGATTTAATGAAAGACAACAACCCACAAATTCAAATAGGGCAGTAAACTCTTATCAGATAAATACAAAGAAAGCCACACCTTGGCACATTGTTGTCAAAACTCTGATAAAAATAAGCAAAGAGAAAATCTTAAAAGTAGCAAACAAACAATATATTAGCTTTGAAGGAGCGTTACTAGACTTACAGCTAACTTTTTAACAGCAACAATGATTGGCAGAATATAATAGAATGATATTTTTTTTTTGAGGAAGATTAGCCCTGCGCTAACTGCTGCCAATCCTCCTTTTTTTGCTGAGGAAGACTGGCCCTGAGCTAACATCCATGCCCATCTTCCTCTACTTTATATGTGGGATGCCTGCCACAGCATGGCTTTTGCCAAGCGGTGCTGTGTCTGCACCCAGGATCCGAACTGGCAAACCCCAGGCCACTGAGAAGCAGAACATTTGCACTAACCGCTGCACCACTGGGCCGGCCCCTAGAATGACATTTTTAAAGTGTTAAAAGAAAACCTGCCATCCAAGAATTTTGTATCTAGTGAAAGTATTTTTCAAATGTGAAGGCAAGATAACAATGTCTTCAAACAGAACAAAACAAACAAAACCTCTGAATTAATTCGTTGCAAGCAGACCTGCACTAAAAGAAACACAGAATTTCTTCATGCTAAAGCAAAGTAATCTTAGACGGTAACACAAAACTGTAGAGAGGAATGAAGAGCACAAAAAAGGTAAGTTTAAGGGGCTGGCCCCGCGGCCGAGTGGTTAAGTTTGCACGCTCCACTGCAGGCGGCCCAGTGTTTCGTTGGTTCGAATCCTGGCGCGGACATGGCACTACTCATCAGACCACGCTGAGGCAGCGTCCCACATGCCACAACTAGAAGGACCCACAACGAAGAATATACAACTATGTACCCGGGGGGCTTTGGGGAGAAAAAGGAAAAAAAATTAAAAAAAAATAAAAAAATAAAGGTAAGTTTAAATTAATACTGATCATTTAAAACAATAGTAGTAATACTTGTAAGATTTATATAACATATGTAAAAATAATACATATGATTACAATACCAAAAGGAGGGAGATACAGAGTTGAGCTTTTGAAAGCATCTTCAATTCTTTGGGAAATGGTAAAATTATTAACTTAAAGTAAAAATAAAAATTAAAAACAAAAATATCAATAACACTGAAAGAAATTCAGTGGCCTCATCCAACTCAAAATAGTTTTTACTTTCTCTCCTGAGATAATATTTACAAAAGACTCCTAATTTTGTGGCTATTCCAAAATGGGTTAGGTGAACTCTCAGATTTTTCTGCTCTACCTTAAATCTCAAGACCATACACATTGAGGAGATAAGCATAGACTCAAGCCTTAGTGCTTTTTAAAACAGTGAAGTAAATCTGGTAGTTCCTAAGATTTAACCTAGTGGATTTGAATAAACAATTTAAACACCTGATTATGGAAATATGTGCTTCATTTAATTTTAAAAGTTTTCAAAAATTTCTGGTATAACGTTTATGGGAAGAACTGCCTATTCCCTCATGTAAGTCATTTTTGTTGTTGTTACTGCAGTTCTCAGAAAAGCATTGACTTAGTACATAGTAGATAACATTCTTGCTTTTTATTACTATATCAAGGCGGAAATACTGCCATACAAGTTTGTGCAATCAAATGGTATCGCATAGTATTCTGCAAGGATGCAAATTTAGTATATTACACATGACATAGATTCTATAATCTCTTCCTACTTTTATTCTTAAATGTCTTTACTTATTATTCTTTTCATTAGTAGTTGAATTTTCTTGTAAATTTTATAATAGAATAACAACCTGTTCAACTTCAGCTTATTTTCCTTCACTTGTGTAAACAATACATTAATGAAGCCATTAGGCAACTCCTCCCAAGGAATTTGTAAATTCATTTGCCCTCTGTGGTAGGCTGAATAATGTCCTCCCAATGGTATCCATGACCTCATTTCAGGACCCTGTGCATATGTTGCCTCATGGTAAAAGGGACTTTGTGGATATGGTTCAGTAAAGGATCCTGAGATTGGGAGATTATCTTGGAATATACAGGTAGACCCAGTGTAATCACAAGGGTCCTTATAAGAGGGAGGCAGGAGGAAGAATATGTACAGAGAAGATGTAAGGATGAAAGCAAAGATCAGAGAGCAGAGAAGATGCTAGACTGCTGGCTTTGAAGCTGGAGAAAAGAGCTGTAAGCCAAGGAATGTAAGTGGCCTCTAGAATTTGGAAGAGGTTAAGAGACAGATTCTCCTTTAGAGCCTCCAGAAAGAAGACAGAACTGCTGACTGCTTGATGTTAGACTTCTGACCTCCAGAACCGAAAGAGAATAAGTTTGCATCATTTCAGTCACCAAGTTTGTGGTAATTTGTTACAGAAGTAATAGAAAACTAATACACTCTCTAAGACTTGAATTACAAAGCAAGCCACAATGGATCAAAGGAGAAACATGCACAGCTAAAATGGCTCTCAGATTAGAGTTAAGATTTGGATGATGAAATTAACATTTCTAAAGGCAGAACATGTTTATCAATAGTATGGTTGGTCATATTTAGAGCATCCAAGAGTCATAAATACAATATTGGCAGGGCATCCAATACTACATATGGCAAGGATTCCATTATTTCAATGATATTAAACAGAATTTAGAAGATAAGACTTTTGAGAAACATCCTAACTAGATTGGAATCTAGTCTTAATCACTTAAGAGCTGTACCAGTTTGGACAGTTATTCAGCCTCTCTGAAAATCAGTTTTCACTTCTGTCTAGTATTAACTGCATTTTTAGGCTGATGTTTACTTAATGTTCAAGCTTTTTGATTCCATAACACATAAATCACCCTCAGATTACAACTTGAATTCCAAAGTAAATTCTCCATAGGTGAAAAATATACTGACTAGAGGATTTGAGTATCTCTTCTCAGCAGCTAAATTTATCGTTGTGAATTAATACATTTGCAACGGTTTAAATAGAATTGACCTTTATGTAATTGGCTAATTTAGTTCATGCCTAAGAGACATGAATAGAAAACATCAAGTTCCCATTTCTTTGGAACAGGACCAAGATATTAAATCATCTACATCAATTTTCTAACAGTATGCCACCCTCACTTCACAAACATCTAAATTTTTACAATGCTTCAGAGAAAATACTTCTCACAATTTTACAAACATCCCCATTATTCCTTTAGTCAAATTAATGAAATTTTATCAAGTATCCATTACTTTAATGTAACTATTTTTCTTTCTTTAAGAGATTATATAATTAATAGTAAAAATAATAGGCGTTTGACAGGCTTTGTGCTAAACTTGCTGTTAATAACCTCTTTTAATAGATGAGGAAACTGAGGTTCAGAGAGAGGAAGTGACTCGTTCAAGATTACACGGCTAGGGAAAATCAGAGCTATGGTAAGAGCTTGGTTCTGCCTGTTCTAGAGCCTCAGCTCTCGGGGTTATGTTATGTTGCCTCTCTAATTGAAGGAAGCAACTACAGTAGTAAACTTGAGCAGGTAATCGTCTCTACCTCTCCCCTGGTAAAATTGTTTTGTAGATTCACCGTATTTTAGTTGCATCCTAACTCAGTAAATTGTTTGCCAAAGGAAAAGTGAACATTTATGTTTCTTTCAAGAGAAAAAAAAAAACTGTTAGTCATAACTTACTACAGTCAGGCCTGATGGAACAATTGAGACAAAAGTACTTGAAACTTCTTAATATATAAATTTAAGCTACTCATCTCCAAGAGCCATTTTAGAATAAACTCCATGAAGTCAGAGATAGTGGGTTGTAATTTACAGAACATAAATTCAAAAGAACTGTCAGCAAACCAGTCATGATCCTTTCATGGTCACAAGATACAAAATAAGTGTAAATTGAACAGAAAGGGAACTTCACCCCAACAGAAATGAACATCTCTATTCTTAGTCCTTTTAAAGAAATTGTGTTCAAAAGAGCACCAAGTTGTTATCCAAATGTAATTAGACAGGGATAGCTAGCTCTGCCCTGTAGCTAGCCTTACACTCCTCAAAGCACCCAAGACAATAGGTGCTCAGGATTCTTCATTAACCATTGCTCACAAAAAGCATGAAACCCTTCTTATTCAAAGTGGTCTGCGGGCCAGCAGTTGGTGTCACCTGGAAGCTCGTTAGAGATGCAAATCCCAGTCCCCACCGGCACATTTGGAAACAGAATCTGTATGTTTTTGAAACTCTGGCAATTGGTACACACACCTTAAAGTTTGAGATTTCAGTCTCTGATTTTAATTTGCTCTCTAGTTGGGGGTAAATTTAAATCTATTGGATGAGGTATGATTTGGTCTTTAAAATTATTTAAAAATTTGTACTGCAGCTCATGAAACAGAAAGGTTGAAGAGGCATGACTTCCATTCTAAAAGAATTCTTATCACACTAACAATTGCCACTAGAAGAACGCTAAAGCAGTATCAGAACCCGCTGAAAATCTTCCTTCTCTTCTATCAAATTTAGAATCACCTGAATTATCTGTGTTTATGTTACGGGAAGAATTGCATCTCAGTGGTCACATTTCATTCTGTTCTGCTATAACTCAGGATCAATCCATTCGGCAAGTGATTCACTGGGAAAGAAACCATCAATTCTCTCTTGCCTTTAAAAGGAAAAATATGTTAATCTCTTGTAGAAAATTTTGAAAAGTATGGAGTCATGATCTCCATGGGAAAGTTCTCAGAGTTTTCATAGCACATTTGGTAAAAGTGTAGTCTCCTCTTTGGAAGCTAAATATGGCAAGTTCTTTCCCAGGCCCCCTTGTAGCTAAAGCAGATTAAATTAAATGCACCTTCATTGTAACCCTGGGCCCACTAGAATCAGTTCGAACTGACCCTGTCTCTTATCAACAGAGTGATTAAGAGTTGTTTTTCATAGCCAGAGCATGCACAGAAGCAGAAATCTTGACCTGAAATGACCCTGGAAGCAAAGATTCTTCCCCCTCAATGGAACCGAAGGACCGGGACATGACCAGAACTTGAAAGTCAACTCTCATCAGAGGCAAGGGGTCCATTGTCTAGGAAGATCCAGTGTTAAAACTGTATCCACACCTCATCATAAATGTTTAAAACCTTACCATAAATGTTTAGAACCTTACCATAAACGCTTAAATCCCTCCAATCAAAACCTGCCCCACCAGCATTTCTGAATGCCAGCCTGTTCTCCCTAACGTCTTAAATTTTGCCCCAAATCCTGAATTGGGGAGACAGATGTGAGAACTTATGCCATCTGTCTTCTTTTAGATCAATCTCACCATAAAGCCTTTTCTTTTTTCAAAAGCGGACGTCTTAATAATTGGCCTTTTATACACATCGGGTAGAAGAACCCCATTTTGCACAGTAACATCATCAGAGCTACTCTCAGGAATTGGTGGCACAAACAGGCAGAAAGAGTGCAGACTTGAGCTCCTGGCACAATGGCAACAGCACAGCAGTGAAAACCACAGTGTCTATGCTTCCGAGCGATGGCAGTGGTTTCTTTATAAAACTGGTGCTACGCAGCACTTTGGGTCATGTCTTGTGCCCACAACATTAGCCTCAAGTCTATTTTGCCAGCTTCCCTCAAATATCTTTCCTTTCAATCAGCTTAGGAAAGCTTCTAGTGATTGTAACTAAAAATGCTGACAGACACTGTGATTGCATTTGAATTAAACACTTCAAATAGTGTAGACCCTCACTTTATTGTGGCGTATCTACTTGGACCAACTATAGTTTCTTGGCTTTGGGGCAATTTCCTGTTGTGGAGAGCACCATCTCATCCCTTCTGCCTAAAAGAGTGTATTTTCCTGGAGTGAGATGCTTATGCGTCAGAACCTGTCTCCTGCTTCCAGCTGTTGAGCCTGATATGACTAATGGTGTGTTAACACTTGTTTAATCTCTGCAGCTTGTATAACAGTTCTTTTTCTGCAGGGGAGGTTGAGGGGAATGGGGGGGAAGGGCCTCATGAAAGTGTTCAGAACTGGAAAAAACATTCCTTTCTTTAATATACTGATATTAAGGCAAATTTGAATGTCCTTTTTCTAATTGATGTCAGTGTCCATGACTTCATTTTAAAAATCATAGTGCTATAGGTGAGAGTTTAAATGCTCTTTCAGAAATAGATTTGAAAACTTCTTTCATTTTATTTCATCATAGATCTCATTAATGACTTTATCTGAGAACCAATTCTATAATCAAAAAGATACAAAACAGGTACTTGGCTTTGAAAATTAGAGAGAAAATCAGGAGATAGCATATAGATATGGAGTCACTGTATCATCAACATTGCATGTTATACTTTCTTAAAATATTCCCCTATCAAAATTTCACACCAAACACCATGAGATATTAAATAACCTAATATAAAACAGTAGTACATTCGTTTGTCGTTTAACAACAGGAATACGTTCTGAGAAATGCATCTTTAGGCGATTTCATCTTTGTGCGAACATCATAGAGTGTTCTTACACAAACCTAGATGGTATAACCTACTGCATGCCTAGGCTATACAGCACTAACCTTATGGGACCACTGTTGTATATGCAATTTGTCATTGACCAAACATCATTATGTGCCGCATGACTCTATCTAGAAAGCTTGGGAATATAGTGCACACCCTTATGCCAGAATCTCTCACTGATCTATAAGCTTTGCAAAAACAAAAATTTTGATCTGTTTTGTTCACAGTTCCATATAAAATAAAATATTAATGTCACACACTCAAAAATATCTGTTGCATGAGTGTGTCGAATGTTAAAAATGATCTCTGAGCCTCAGCTAAGAATTTCTAACTCAGAATCTCTGTGGAACAGGCTGAACAATCTGCAATCTTAATAATCCTTGCCCCTGACTCTGTCAAAACCTAAAGATGGTTCTCCTGCTGAGATTCGTTCAATAACTTTGATCTAAGAAAAACTGTTCATTTAACATTAAAGTAACTAAGGTTTTTGCATTTGTAACATCACCTATAGCTACATCACTCTTAATATAATGTTCTATTGGAAAAGGAATATTTTGATACAAGTTAATTGGGGGAACGCTCCTAGACAGTGAAAGCTCTAAGTGTCATTGCTCTAGACTTGAAGAAAGCAGCAGAGTGGCTTGGTTTCTTCTTCAATGTTGAAGGAGTCCTTATTTCTCCATTTATTATCATCAACGTAGATTAGTTTCCTGCTCACTGTGTACCTGGCACAGACTGTCCATAAATGAAAACAGATTCTAGTATTAGCAGCCAGAGTTAGAGGGAAAAATGAGATGATAAACAAAAAATACTGCGGTGTGTAACCAAACAAATTTAAACTGAAAAATGTGAGCTCCCTTCAAAATTTCTCATGAATTTGACAGCATGGTGGGAAATTTTTTATTAACAAAGAATCCAATAAGTAAAAAAGAAAGAAGAAAGTGAAATTGAGCTATGAGTATATTTTGAGGATGGAGGAAAGACGTTATCTGAAGACTGGGTGAGGGCACAGAAGACATCCTTTAGTAAAGGAAATAGGCAGGAAGGGGAAAGTTGGAGTGCCAGTTTTAAACAGAATTTAAAGTTGTCATAGTAATGTTATTTACTCTAGTTTGAGTCACTGGTACTTGGTTTAAAAAGTGAAGTGGGGAACTAGCTTTTAATTTTCCCAAATTGTTAATCATGTCCTAACTCAATTTTTGAATATTTCATGTATTCCCCCTTTATTTGAAATGCCACTTTACATCATTTTAATGTCTCATAAGAAAGTTACTTGATAACTGCAGTCTGCAGTAAGTTATATATTTTGGGGAGGCTGTCACATTTTCAAAAGTGCTGCTTTAATTTAAAAATCTTAGGGGCTAGCCCTGTGGCTGAGCAGTTAAGATCACGGGCTCCACTTTGGCAGCCTGGGGTTCACCAGTTCGGATCCCAGGCACAGACAGACCTACGCACCACTCATCAAGCCGTGCTGTGGCAGCATCCCACATAGGCGACCTAAAATGATTTACAACTAGGATATACAACTATGTGCTGTTGGCTTTGGGGAGAAAAAGGAAAAAAAAAAAAAGGAGGAAGATTGGCAACAGATGTTAGCTCAGGGCCAAACTTCCTCACACACAAAAAAATAGGTCAAAAAAGTCAATTTTAGGAGAGAGTGAAGAATGAAAAGCCATCAAACCACAGAGAAAGGAGTATTTAAAAAAAAAAACTTATATGATAAGTCACTCTGCTTGAATTTTCTTGATCATATTTTTCCTGGTTATTTTCCTATGTTAATTTCTACAGATTAATTTAGAATTATTTTCAAATCTTGTTGGGATGCTGATTGCGATAACTTATTCATTGAACATAAATCCATTGAATGAACTTATTCATTTATTAATCACTCATTAATGCTTGTTTGAAACTTATTTCTCTATTATTTGACATTTTCTCTTTCAACAATATGAAGTTTCTACAGTTATTCAGGTATTTTATTTTATTTATTTATGTTTTTCAGTGAGGAAGATTGGCCCTGAGCTAACATCTGTTGCCAATCTTCCTCTTTTTGCTTGAGGAAGATTGTTGCTGAACTAACATCTGTGCCAATCTTCCTCTATATTTTGTATGTGGGATGCCACCACAGCATGGCTTGATGAGCAGTGCGTAGGTCCACATCCAGGATCCAAACCTGCGAAGCCCAGGCCACCAAAGCAGAGTGTGCAAACTTAACCACTATGCCACTGGGCTGACCCCCTGTTTAGGTATTTTAAATTTCCATCCTTAGAGGGTAATGGTTTGTAGATAATCTATTAATATTCTCAAAGATTTCCTTACATTCTTAGAATTAATACCACTTGACCAGTCAGTGTTTTCTCAGGGAAGCAGAACAATTATGAGTGATATGGAATAAGGGATTTATTATAAGGAGTAGGTAAAGGAGAAGTGAGGAACTATAAGTCTGGAAGGGGATAGTTGGAGGATCCAGTAAAAGTCGCTAACCAGGGATCCCAAAGGAGAGAACTGGTAAAGGAGTCACTGAAAGACTATCCTCTGGGTCTGGCAATGGGCCAGAAATCGCTGTATATTGACAGACTTGACAGTCTGGAAGGAAGTCAAGCAAGAGTTGGGACAAATTGCAACCCACGAGTACAAGCTGATGTCTGTCATTCACCATCTTTAACTTTGATCATAAAGTGATTTGTTGAAAAACCTACATCTGACCCAGGACTCCTAATTTGTGGAGGAGATGCGGCTGGAGCTGAAGGAGCTACAGGCCTGGCTGCTGCCTCTTGACAACAAAATGAGCCAGCAGATGACTCATGGGATGCAGCCGCGCCCAGATGCATATGCTGACTTTCAGAGGGTAGACTGCTGCTTTACTTCTGCTGCCCAAATCTCGAGCAAATTTTTCTTGAAGCCAGTCTTGGCCCAGAACCAGACAGGACACTGAATCCTGGGAAATGTAGCATCCATGTAACTAAATTAACAGTTCAAAACCACCACAAGCCCAATTAACTTGAAAAATATATATACAAATGTTTCATTTATAAATTTCAATTCATATTTAGTAGTACTATTTCTGTGTAAATTTAGAAGGGCATTTTTTCAGGTTTAATATTAATACATGCTATTTTTGTAAATAAAAGAGTGAGGTTTGGTTTTATCACATCTCCAAATTAATTTTGCTAAATTATGTATGCTCTTTGAAGATATGAAATCACTGCTGAAACCAAAGAGGAAATTGGCAGAGACTGGTGTTTTCTTTTTTGAGACATAGTTATTTGACAGCATTCTCAATTTTTTAAATTGCTCTCTTTGGCTTTTTTATAATCTATTTTGTTCTTAATCAATTTTGTTAATTCATATTTTCCTTAAAAAACAGTCATTTCATTTAGGTTCCAAATTAGTTAGCCTGGAAATAACAAATTCAAATTATCTTTTGTATCTTTGCTAATATAATCTTCTCTTCTTAATTTGTCTTTTATCTTTTTTTCTAGATTAAGCTAGAAGTAGATAATCTATTAATATTCTCAAAGAACCAGTTCTTCTATTTGTCTAAATCAATTCAGTTTTCATATTTTTCTAGTTTATGAACTTTTCACTTTAATCTGTTCCTTCTGCTTTCTGTAATTTTTATTTGGGAGTTGGCAGAGAAGACTGATGTTCCTTTTTACAATCTTATAGGTTATATTAATTTAGTTCATTCGTTTTTATGTAGTAGTTAAATTATAAGTTTCTTACCTTTCCTCTTATTTCAGCAATCCCTACATCTCATGAACCATTAAATGCAATATGCCCACGGACTTCTGTCCTAAATATTGTGAACATGCTAGTGTTGCTATTCTTCTTTATCTGAGAGTGACCCTTGCTTTTGTCATATAATCCAAATGTTATTTTAACAGGTTTATAAAATGTATCAATAGTATTTCTGATTTTCAAAAATCATGGTAGAACTAGGTAAACTTTTTATTTGGTTATCCTATATCCTAAATTTTTAAATATTTATTAAAATTTTTGTATTGAGGTATAATGTACATATGGAGAATTGCACAGCTCTTGAATGTACAGCTTCACACAAATTTTAAATATGTATACGACTGTGTAACCATCCCCCATACCAGCATATGGAAAATTACCAGTATCCCAGAAGGTTTTTCATGCCCCTTCCCAGTCAATAACTCCCACGTCTCCTGCAAAGAGGTAGCCCGCTCTGATTTCTGTTACAGTAGATTAATTTAGCCTACTCTTGAGCTTCTTTTCATTTTTTTAAGATTGGCCTTGAATTAAGATCTGTTGCCAATCTTTTTTTTCTCCCCAAAGCCCCAGCACATAGCTGTACATCCTAGTTGTAAGTCCTTCTAGCTCTTCTATGTGGCATGCTGCCACAGCATGGCCTGATGAGCAGCGTGTAGGTCTGCGCCCAGGATCTGAGCTGGCGAATCCCTGGCCACCAAAGTGGAGCGCATGAACTTAACCACTTGGCCATGGGGCCGGCCCCTTGAGCTTCTTATAAAGAGACTCATACAGCGTCTACTGTTTTTTGATCTGAATCGTATACTATGTATTCTTTTTTTGGCCTTGATTTCTTTGTTCAGCATTTACCTTTGTTGTTGCCTTTGGAAGTAGTTTGTTCAATTTCTGGGTGGCATTTCATTGTATTAACCTACTATAACTTATCAGTCTGTTCAGGCGATAGGTATTTGAATTGTTTCTAGTGTTTGGCTATTATGAAGTAAGCTGCAATGAATATTCCTATGCATCTTATTGGGGGGACATATGTACTCATATCTCTTAGTTCTATACCTAACAGGGGAACTTCTATCATAGGACAGAAGTATGTTTAACTTTAGTAGATACTGCCAAACTGTTTTCCAAAATGGCTGTACCAAAATATGCCCCAGCAGCAGTATATCAGATTTCCAGTTGCTGTACATCATTGACAAAACTTAGTATCATCCATCTTTATTTTTTCCCCCAACATCTAATATTTATTGGGTGTGAACTATGTGCCAGGTATTATAGTAAATGTGTTTCTATTATCAATTTATCCATTCTATTCAACCTCCAAAACAGTCTCATAGGATAGTTTACTGTTATGCACCCAGAATTTTTTTTGTTTCTGTTCTTGTTTTTAGTAATATTTCATTGAAATGTAACTTACATGAAGTTATACTAAATACATTTTTACATATAATATGTATTTTCTCCATCACGATAGACAAAATTTCATCACCTGGAAGGCTTTCTTGTCCTATGCCTCCAACTGGTCAGCAGCAAATCAACCAGCAAGCATAATGATTATTCTGATTTCTACCACCCAAGACTGATTTTTGCCTATTTTTGAACTTTATATAAATGGGAACATACAGTATGTACTCGTTTGTTTCTGAAGCCTTTTATAAACTCTATGTCTGTGAGATTCAACAATGTTGCTGAGTTCATCCTCCTATAGTGCTGTGCATACTAGTTCATTCTTTTTTGTGTTACCATATAGTATTCTACTGTATTAATATTATTCTATAATTTATTTATCCATTCTATGCTGAGGAGAATATAGGTTTGTTCCATTAAGAGGCCATTACAAGCAAAGTTGTGATGAATGTTATTGACCATGCCTGTCAGTCAACATAATTACTTACTTTGGGGAGTGTATACTCAGCAGCATAATAGCTGAGTAGAGGGCATATGTATGGTTAGTTATTGTAGATAATACCAAAGAGTTTTCAATATTGGTTAACCCAATTTGCACTCTCATTGACAAAGACTTCCAGTTGTTCCAAATCCTTGTCAACACTTGATATTATGTCTTTTTAATTTTAGCAATTCTGATGGGTGTGCAGTGGTATCACATTGTAGTTTAATTTTCATTTTTTCTGATGAGTAATGTTGTTTACCATCTATTTATATGGTGACTGGTCATTTTGGCATAGTTTTTCAGGAAATGCCTGTTCAAGTTTTCAGCCAAGCTTTAATTGGGTTTCTTTGTGTTGTGAATCTCTTCTCTCATTTTGTTGCTTGTCTTTTCACTTGATTTTTATGAAATGTAGTACTGCTCTTTTCTGTTATGGTTAATGCTTTTCATATCCTATTTAAGAAAACTTTGACTGCTTCAGGTTTGTGAAGATGTGTTCCTATGTTTTCTTCTAGAAGTTTTAATACTTTACCATTTGCATTTAAGTGTATCATGCCTCTTCTTGTTGTAAATGAGGAAAGTGTATATGTATTGGTCTTTTTCAACCCAATTCTGTTTAATTAGTGTTTTATGATAATGTTTTAGCAATATCACATGGGCTTAATGACTACAACTTCACGGTAAGTTTTGATATTTGGTAGCATGATTTTCCAATTTGCTCCTAAAGATTTTCTTGACTATTTCCATATATATTTTAGTATCAGCTTGGCAATTTCAAAAATAAATAAATAAATATTTAGTTTAAAAACTAAATAAATTAGCAAGATAGTGAAATAAAGCCCAGCTTGGATTTTGAGTGAAATTACATTGAATCTATAGATCAACTTGGGGAGAATTGAAATCTTAACATAACAGATCTTCCATGACTTATAATGGGGTTACATCCCAGTAAATCCATCTTAAGTTGAAAATATCATAAGTTGAAAATGCATTTAATACACTTTACCTACTGAACATCCTAGCTTAGCCTAGCCTACCTTAAAGGTGCTCAGAACACGTATATTAGCCTACAGTTGGGCAAAATCATCTAATGCAAAGCCTATTTTATAATAAAGTAATGAATATCTCCTATAATTTATTGACTATTGTACTGAAGTTGAAAAACAGAATGGTTGTATGGATACAGAATGGTTGCGAGTGTATTGGCTGTTTACCCTCGCGATTGCAGGGCTCATTGGGAGCTGCCGCTCGCGGCCGCTGTCCAGCATCCTAAGAGAGTATCCTACTGCTTACTGCTAGCCAGGGAAAAGATCAAAATTCAAAGCACAGTTTCTACTGAACGTACTGCTTTCACACCATTGTAGTCGTACTGTCTCTACTGAGTCTTCCATCCATGTGCATGACGTGTTTCTCAATTTATTTAGGTTTTTTAGAAATTCTTTCATCAATGTTTTGTAGTTTTAAATGCAGAAGTATTAAATATTTTTGCAGAATTTATTTTTAGCTATAGAATTATAGCTATAAGATTATAGCCATAGGATTCTTAGCTATACGAGATTATCGCTTCTTCATCCTATTGTAAATGTTTATGTTTTTAAGTTTTCCTTTTCTATTTGTTTTTTCTTTTACAAAAAAAATACAATTAAGTTTTTACATCAATATTCTATCCTATGATCTTGCTATGCTTATTACTCCTAATAGCATGTTTAAACATTCATTTTGATTTTCAAAATGCAAAATCATTACTCTTCCTTTCCAATCTTTATACTTTCCATTTCTCCTTTTTTACCTTATTGCACTGTTTAGGATTTCTAATACATTATTAAACAAATGTAGACAACCCTGGTAAATGTTACACATGAACTTGAAAAATTATGCATTCTGAAGTTGTTAGTATAAATTAGATTCTTGGTTAAATTGTGCTACACAAATTTTTATGTTTATTCATTTTATATCTGCTCACTTGTTTTGTCTGAGAGAGCTATGTTAAAGTCTCCAGCTATAATTGAAGATTTGCCTTTTACTATTTTTACTTCTGTCAACATTTTTTCCCTATCAGATGAAAGAGTAAATATATAATGACATAGGTATCAGGCTGAGATTAAGCCTTTATAGCTTCGTTCCTGTGGCCTTAGTGACCTATTGATCTAAGATAGAAAGGGAGGCATCAGGTGAGGAGCTCTTATTCTGCAACGTGCTCACATACCAGCACACTGACACCAGCACCATTCCTCTAAACTAGGGGATGTTAGTACTGTTTTCAGAATATTTCAAAAATGTCTGATGAGACATTTGACAGGATGTCAAAATATATTCACTATAGAAAAGTCTATTGAAGAGGGGAAGCATTAGTGTTACCTGTTAGAAAGTGATTGCCAGTCGTCAGTCAAAAAAATGACAGTTACTCAGTCTGTGATGGTAGCAGTGAAGAAAGAAAGAAAGAGAGAGTTTTAGTTATAATTTGAAGATATCAGGGACAGTATTCTACAATGAATTAAAAGTAGAGGCCACATAGGTGAGGATGTTGAGAAATAAAAATGAATCCTAATTGGAGGCATGAGCTTTAAGAATTTAGGTTGTTTTTGAGTGCATTCTGGTTTTCTCTCATAAGCTCCACTGAGGGACCAACAACCATAGGGCATGGGCAGTAAGTTTGGAGAGTTAATTCAAAGTTTCTTATTTCAGTGTACTCAGTTTAATTGTATCCTGAATCCTTTGATATCCAATTATATGAATGACATATATAACATCACCAATTTTAACGATATTAACCACTAAAAAAGCATTTTAGATACACTAATAAAAGTTTGAACATTCATACTGTGATACATACTGATATGTGCAACAATTTAACAAAAACATTTTCAGATAATTAAATTAGATTATTTTTAAAGTTTAAAATCTTTCATTCAAGTGAAGACCTTGTATACATTTGGATAGGTGCTAATTACTTAGGATTTCAAACCAAGTACTGAAGCATTGATAATGATACACGAGTGCATAGTTAATTAGAAAACATATCATTAAAGGGCAGGTTAGAAGGTAAAGCTTTGACATTTTGATATTTAGATGAAAGATGTGGAACCCCAGGGGAATGATTTATTTGAACTAAGATGTAATTGAATGGATATTGCTCTATCATAGGGCACCAGGATGGATATGTGTAACATTAAATACTGGTTGTGGTTAAATACAGAGGCTCAATAGATGCTTTGACTAGTCCCTTAAATATCACTTTTCAAAATATTTTAATCATTGACTAGCATTCTTAATTTATGCTATTTTTATCTGGATCCATAATATATTACTCTAATAAATAGCTTGAAATGCCAAATTCAGATGACTACCTGACAAATCACAATGAAGCTTTATGCACACATGTTTTTTGTGGGTGATGTTGGTAGCGTGAGCATCATATGTTTTAAACCTACTCCCTGTTCAAAATGTCCAATCATACCAAGATGTTAGTTATAAATAGCTTCTGCTTTGTGTAGGATATATTGGTTAGAAATAATTTTAGAATAAGACATTCTTTTTAATCCTCCATTCAAAGAGGCTAGTTAACATGACTTACTCTACCCTGACAGCCACCTACTCAACAGGATGTCATACCAATTTTTGAGTGGCTATTCATTTATCTCATACACATTTGTTGAGCACCTACTGTGTGGGACCAAAGGAATAAGGTATGGCCGGTAGCCTCAAGGAGCTCAGGTGAAGTGGCAAGTCAGAGTAAAAAAGAAAACAAAGTCATGATAAAAGAGAGAAGTGCACAAATAAAGATAAAATAGCATGAACACCCAGAAGAAGGAGTTTGGAGAACTTTTCAGAGATATCCGAGAGCAGGAGATACCTAAGTTGCATCTTGAAGGAGGAAAATGCATTTGACAAGTCAACAGATAGAAGGTCATTTCAGACAGAATAATCAACTTAATGGTAATAATAGATAGACACAGTTTAATGCTTACTCTCCACCAGGTTGGATAAAAAGTGCTCTTATATCCTTCGTAAACACCGTATAATTACCATTATTATTCCCACACTGCAGATTAAGAAATTGAATCTCAGAAATATCTTATAGCTAGTAAAGGATAGAGTTAGCATTCAGACTCAGCTAGTCCAACTCCGGACTCCATACTCTTAATTACTATGCTCCTTAGATGGCACAGGAAAAGAAGGAGGTGGAAGGTGAAAGAGCTTGGAGTGCTCTTGTAATGGAGCTTTAAGCCTCCCCAATGCCAATGTTAAACCTCAGAGGTAGTAATTCCAAATATGCCTATTCCAAGAGTATAAACACATTTTTTTGTGTGAGCATATTTTTTAGTGACCAAGAGTTCAGAACTTAAAGTTAGGAATTTGCTCTACTGACTTAAAAATGTGATACCTGGGGGGCTGGCACCATGGTGTAGTGGTTAAGCTCACATGCTCCACTTCAGCAGCCCAGGGTTCATGGGTTCATGATCCTGGGCATGCACCTACACACCTCTCATCAAGCTGTGATGTGGTGATGTCCCACATACAAAAGAAAGGAAGATTGGCAATGAATATTAGCTCAGGGCCAATCTTCCTCACCAAACAAAAAAAAAAAAAAGTGGTACTTGGACCAAAAATTATGGTCTTTTCCAAAATGACCTTCTTCTTCTCTATCTTGTTACAATTGCTGTAGAAAGAAATAGTCATAAATATTTCTCTGATGGTCTTTTTATCTCCTAAAATACGTGGAGCTTTTCTTTTTTTCCCTAAAAGAAAGAGTGCTTGGGATTCTCAGCACCTCTTACTCACCTTCAAAGGCATATATTTTATTAGCGTTTGCATATAACCAAATCTACCTTTTTTTTCTCTATGTGAGCTTTTGGAGATAGGTCCTGAAAAACTAATAATGGTCCTGAGGCAGGACGATGCACCCAAAATAACGTTCCAGCTGGCTTGGTTTTTGTTTGTTTTACAGCAATGTTCTGCTTTAGAAATGCCCGCTATGTAACCCTTAATTTGAATGTATATTTAGGGCAATAGTTGGTACTGTCATGTAATAATTGACTGCAAACTTTACTCATGAAGAGGTGTTACTAAGCCAAGCATGAAAACTGGCAAGAGGTGGAGGGAAAACTAAATGCAAAGCTCAGTACAAGGGCAACTGGTGACACTCACCTAATTAAAATGCCTTCTACTTTTTATTCTTGCTTGTAAGACAAGATAGTAGATGTAGGTGGGGATAAAGAAAACAAATTGGATGTAGCTCTCATAGCAACTATGATGATTGCTAGGGATCTACTAAATTTCTTTTTTTCGAACATCATGTGATGAAAATGGGTACAGCAGTGCTGTGTTTAAAATTTCTCCTCCAATTTAAACACCGTGCAGACACTTATAAAGGTTTCTCCTAGCTCCTACATAATCCATTTATCTATGATATCCTCTATATTTTCTTTTTTCTTCATCTAAATTAGATTACCTAAGTTATTATAGATGTTATGGAAGTATCTGTGGCAGGCAGCCTCTAAGATGGTCCCTACTGGAAATGCAAATCAAAACTACACTAAGATATCACCTTACACTCATTAGAATGACAAAAATATCTAAAACTAATAGTAACAAATGTTGGAGA